>NC_133664.1:188119665-188419665 GCF_037893015.1 Macrotis lagotis | reverse complement strand
CCCTTCCCCACCTGAAGACAGTCAAGTCTTGACTTTGTCACTTTTTCCTAAACTGTGTAAGAGGCATGGAGGAAAAACACTCAGGTAGATATTGATCCTATCATGCAAATGGCATGGTTGATAAAAGCCAGTCATATCTATCAAACTCACTACTTTCAAAATGCTTCTCAATTAAGGAGGAGACAAAAGCGAACAACCATGTGTAAATTATATCTATCTATCAATCAATAAGGATAGAGAAATAGAGATAAACATATACAAACACATATATATGTATATGCATAGGTATGTATATATGTATATGTGTATATACTTTAGTTGTGTCTGCTCTTCCCCAATAGAGAATTGGATATTCTCTAACCTCAGGTACTCATTTTACTTAACCCGGATTCCTTTGTATCCAGAGTCATTTTCAGTCATCTTGATTCGTATCTGACCATTGGATCCAGATGATTCTGGAAGAGAAAATGAAACTAGTGACTTAGCAAAGCACCCCCTCTCTCAAATCCAATTCATGTGCTTGTCATGTCAAAACCTCTCTGATGTTATGATCTTCTTTGAAAGAACAAAGGACAAATACTATTCATGAAGTTTTCTTTGAAAAGACACTGGAATGGCTTATCACTTCCTTTTCCAGTGAATTATCTGTCAGAACTCTCTACCAAGATTTGCCTATCTTGGGTCATTCTACATAGCATAGCTCTATGTTTTATTGAGCTACACGAGTCCCTTCTCCACCTGGAGACAATTAAATCCTGGTTTTGTCACTTTTGATATGACAAGGCAGCGATCCAGGTGAGCATATAACCAAAAGCCACAACTAAGGTTGCTCAGAGAAATACCAGCAATTTCATACCTGCAGATGATACCACTCTGATGATGGAAAATAAAGAATAAAGAAGCCTCTTGATAAGGGGCGGCTAGGTGGCGCAGTGGATAAAGCACCGGCTCTGGAGTCAGGAGTACCTGGGTTTAAATCTGGTCTCAGACACTAAAATAATTACCTAGCTGTGTGGCCTTGGGCAAGCCACTTAATCCCGTTTGCCTTGCAAAAACTAAAAAAAAAAAAAGCCTCTTGATGAAGGTAAAAGAGGAGAATATAAAAGTTGGTTTGAAGCTTAATATTAAAAAAAAAAAAACCCTGAGATTATGGCAATTGGTCCCATCACCTCTGAGCAAATAGAGGGAGAAGAAATGGAAACAGTATCAAATTTTATATTCTTGGGCTCAAAGGTCACTTTAGATGGTGACTGAAGTGAAATTTTAAGATTTTTGCTCCTTTTCAATGAAAGATTAAACTAAAATGTGGAGACATAAATGGTCTGCATAGTCAAAGCTATGGCTCCCCCCCCCCCCAATTGCATTTTATGACTGTGAGATTTGGAGTATGATGTTGAGCACCATAGAATAGATTCTTTTGAATTGTGGTTCTGGAGAAGACTTTTGAGAGAACATTGAACAAGAAAATAAAATCAGTCAATATTTGAAGAAATTAATTTGGACTACTCATTAGAACTACAAATACTGAAACTGAAACTTAAATACTTGGCCAAATCATGATCTCTACAATGGTTCTTACACTTTTCTTTCTTTATCTCAACTCCTTGGAGAACTAGAACATAATACTCATTGGAAAAGACCCCAAGGCTAGAAAAGATTGAAGGCAAAAGGAGAAAGGGACAAATAAGATGAAAAATTAGTGACATGGAAGCAATGAACATAGACTTCAGGAGATAGTGGAAGATAAAAGGGGGCGGGGCTGGGATTCATGGAGTCACAAAAGTCCAACACAACTAAACAAATGAATAACAATAGCAGCAAATATACATCTATAAACATATATATATATGCATACAATGTATACACTTATATAAGATTAAATAGAATTAGGAAAGACTTCTTTTAAAAGGTGAGACTTTACCTAAGATTTGAAAAAAAAAAGGAAGGAGGTAAAGATGGTAATGAAAAGTTTTCTAGCTATGGGAGATGGATAATGAATAACACACACTTGAGGGAGAGGCTAGTGGGAGGGAGTACATTTGGAATTCAAAATTTTTAAAGAGTGAATGTTAACTGTTTTGTTTTTTGTTTTGTTTTAGCAAACCCACCACTCCAAAAAAAAGGGGAGGGGGGAGTCAATCCTGAGTTAGGAGATATAGTATACAAAACAAGGAACAGCACCAAGAGCAGAATCATTGGAAGGTAGGAAGTTTTAAGAAAAGTCAAAAAGAGAAATTTATATTTTATACTAGAGGAGATAGGAAGCCACTGGGGTTTACTGAATTGGGAGGAAGGTGATACAGTTAGCTCTGCTTTTTTTCTGGAAAATCAATTTGACAGCTTAGTGGAGAGTAGTGGAGTGGGGTGAAACTCAAGACCAGGAGATCAACCAATATTGCAATAGTTATTGCAATAGTCAGGGATGAAGTGATGTAGGCCTGCACTAGGGTGGGGGATATGTTAGAGGAGAGAACTTACAAGGTCTTCTACAAGGAGCAGAATATTTAAGAGATAAAGACAATATAGAGGTTAACTGGTTTACCAAAGGTTTGAGTTGGAGATAGAAGAATGTGGCCATTGTAAAGGTGATGACTTGGGAAAGAACTTAGGGGTGCAGAGATTGGAAGTCACAACGAAAATGAAAAACAGCTTTTAGTATTGCAATATAAAATGAAAAGTGGAATGACAGTAGATTGTAATCAGATATAGGAATTGCAGAATACTTGTACATGGAAGTGTTGCATTGTAGGTCATGGCAAAATCAAGGGTATGTTCATCTCTACAGTGGGGTGGACTAATTGGTCATGAGAAATTAGTACTCCAATTTACTAATTTTTCATGACCAATTAGTCCACCCCACTGTAGAGATGATCATACCCTTGATTTCCTTGAAAGGAATGAAAGACTGGGAGCCAAGAGTGTCCAGACATCTCTAAACAATAGCTACTAAAACATTGTTTGGGTGATCAGTATAATCAAAGGAGGAAAAGATTGTCTTTGGATTGGTAGATACAGGGAGGATTTGGGCAGAATTCACATTCTGTTTTTGAGCTGGGACTTGAAGAATGGGGAAGAGTTACTCAATTCTTACATTATACACTATAATTAAATATTTAGGCTCAGGTAGGAGTTGGGTGAAAGAGACATCACTGGAGGAAATAATACTAACAAATGAATAGAAATGTGAAAAAGTTTGGGGAGTGTTCGAAGCATGGCAAGCAATACAGTTTGTATGGAATACCTGTGTTTCATAATGGGAAACAGGTCTGGAATGGCAGATTGAGGTAAAACTGTGATAGACTTTAAATAATAGGAGGACTGAGACAGTATTTGCTAAGTAGAGGGCATTCATTGAAGTTTTGTTTTGCTTTAAGTGGAATGGTGTGGGGATTGACATGATTGGAGCTCTGTTTTGGCAAGATTGATGTTCTATGATAGTCATCTTTATAGGAAGGAGAGGTGCAGAAGGTTAGAGGTAAAGAGGTAAATGAGCAGATTCTCGAAACAGAATTAGCACTGTACCTGACCTCAAAAGCTATCTAATTGAACCCAGCCTTATTTTTACCAGTGAGGATACTGAGGTCCAGGGTGGTTAAAGGTGGCACAACTACTGTCAGGCAAGATCTGGGAGACACAACAAAAGAGGAACTTTTCAACAAGTTGGATAGTGTTAAGAAAAAGGTGACCACAATGGGGAAATGACTGGGAAAAAAGCCAAATGAAGGAACTGGGAATGTTTAACCAGAAGAAAATATTTATAGGGGATGTGATAAATATTTTCAGTGTTCTGTAGAGATAACAAGTGGAATAGGAATCAGAATTTTTGCTTGGCTCCAGAAGGCAGAATAATAAATAATAAGTAAAAGTGTCTGAGAGGCAAATTTAAACCTTATGTAGGGAAAAATCTTCTAATTCTCACAACTGCACAAATGTGGAATGCTCTTGGGAAGTAGAGTTCCTCTTTACTGGAGGTAATCTGTCAGGGGATGGAGAGTAATTTGCTGGAGATGATATAGAAGGCCTTCTTAATTAATTTAATAGGGGGTTATTGCGGTGGGGGGGAGCTAATGCAATCTTAGACTGAATTGAGAGACATTTCTTAGTGCTGTGGAGTTCAAATACCCTGTTATATGCTGCCTTAGTCAAATCACATTTGGAGTATTATAATCAGTCAAATTTTTGGAAGGCATTGATAATAGAGTCTTAATAGAGTCTCAATTACAAAATTTTGTTCTCCTGTGCAGATAAGAAGTTGGAGTGGGGGAATGGAGAAAAATACAACCAAAATGATGGGGATACGGCCATCTTTTCATTCCTGCCTCACTTTTTCTTAATCCCATTTCTGCCTTTCACATTTTGTAGCCAGTAAACCTTCTGAGACTTTGGGTTCATCCTTCAATCATCCTTAGGTAGAATTTAAGAAAGGTAGAAGGATAGAGTCCTGAACATGGAGTCAAGAAGATATGAGTTCAAACTCATCCTTAGATACACCTCTTACTAGCTGTGTGACATGGGCAAGTGGCATAACTTGATCTGAGTCTCTTTCCTTTCTGATCTGTGAAGTGATGGAGTAAGATTTAAACACTGAGAGCCATAAATTTGGTAGAATGATTTGAGACAGACAGATGGTGCTGAGGATAGATTGTTGGACCTGCAGTAATGAGGACCTGAGTTCAGATTCTCAGACTCTTAGCTCACATGTAATCCTAGGCACGTTACAATTTTGTCCAAATTCATCTTCCTCATCTGTAAAATCAAGTTAACAACATTACATACCTCACTGGGGTATTGTAAGGATCAAATGGGATGACATGTTATTGGGAAACTAGTAGTTTGTCACAATAACAAATCAAAATGTTTATGTAGAATTTTGTAAAGACCCTTCTTTTGTAGAATTATACAGTTGAGTGTTAATGAGGGTCATTATTAGCCTAAGGACAGTATGAGTAGAGAAGAATGAACAACTTGAAGGAATATTCTGAAGATAAAACTGACTGGACTTGGTAAATAGATATGGGAAGGGACTGAAATGAATAAATGAAATATCCTGTATTGTCTATCGGTCTCCCCAGAGGCTTAATGACTGTCAAAGGAGACTGGCTATAATGTGAGCATATTGAACTGTAAGTGGATTGACATCCAGACTTTGAGAATCTATTTAACAAGAAAAACTTCAATCCTATTTGCACAGTTATGTAGTACAGTTTGAGGCTATACTTTAGTGAATCTCCATTTTCTTTAAGACTTTGCTTGGAATTTTTTTTAACTTCCTCCTATTATACAACTTCAGGTGGAACAAATGGCTCTTGTTCATTCTTCTTACTCAGGACTAATGTATAGACCTTTTGCTTTGATGTTGATAAACTGCATCCATTACAGAAACTTGGTGATGATCTTGTCTCACCCCTTGATTTGCAGGAGAGATTGTGGATGACAGTGATAAAACAGCTCAAGGAAAACCAGATGTGACATCAGGAGGAGGTCAGTTTCTCATAGCTATGCAAGGTTAGAGAGTACCACTGATTTGTCACTTCCTGGCTTGACCCAGAGTTGGAAACTACATTAGTGTCACAGATTATTAGCCACCACTTGTGATTCCATTCTCTACTTCAATGCATCATTAGGCAGTACTATTCTTTTCATTGCAAAATTCAGTTATATGTTTAATTAATGGAAGTAAGACTGATATGGATTGGTTTCCTATTGCAGGATTCTTCAATAAGCATATACCTGCAATTCTCACTTCTACTTGATTTTAGGTAAGATTGGTTCTGGGCCATTGTGATTTTAGAATGAAGCCAACCTGTTCATAATAAGCATAATAAGCATATTATTTTCTTGTAGCTAGTATGAGTTTTCGATTCATATATTAAATTTGTATATTTATACAACAAATGGAGGACCCAGTTTGACTTGTTCTAAGTCTTAAAAGTACTGAAGATTTTTGAATCACCAAAATTTTGATAGTGAATAGCTAGTTATTGGCTTCCACCTGCTATGCTATAATATTTCAGAAGGGAGATCCCACATACTGGTTTTCTAATAAAATACTGTTACAGTAGTTACAATAAGCTCTTTGTGGGTTTATGGATTATGCTCCACATCATTACCTGGCCAACTTTATCTTGTCTAATCACTGTCTTGGAACCATGAGCTGTAAGTCGGGGAATAGATGTGACAAATAATTTACATATCTACCACCAATTAAAATATTGGAAGGTCTAAAGTAAGATTAAGAGATAAGGAAAAACTCACCAACCTTATAGCCCACATGGAAAAAAAGATGTGTAGGTGTCCCTTTGTATAAGGAATATAATATAGGAACTTTTATCCTTATGGATGTGACTTTCTTCATGGATCTGTGACCTGGCTATTGGCACTTACTTTATGGGATTAATAGAAATTTTGAAGCGAGATCCCCTTCAGGCTGGCAAAACTAAACACAACCTAAATTTGAAGTACATGATGGTCTAAACATCAATGTCTTGTTACTATATCTTACCATGAAACCCAGGGCCAGTAATAATTCATCAAAATTTTATTCCAATAAATCGGTCTTCAAATATATAAAATTGTCCAATGGAATATCTTTCATCCTTCTGGTCTAGCCACTTTATATCACCCATTCATCACAAAATCAAAGAATTAATTCAAAATTGAAAGACACTCAATGACCATCTTAGAGATAGTTAGGGAATGCAGTGAATAGAGCTCTGGACTTGGAGTCAGAAAGACCTGAATTTAAATTTGGCATCAGTTATTTGCTAGCTTTGTGACCCTGAACAGGTCACTCAACCTCCATTTGCCTCAATTTTGTCAACTGCTAAATAAGGATTATAGTAATTGTACCTTCTTCTTAGTGTTGCTGTGAGGATCAAATGAAATTACATTTGTTAAATGCTTAGAATAGTTACTGGAACATAGTAGGTACTATATAGAAATGCTTATTTCTTCTCACCACCTAGTCCAGTATAAACAGGACTATTCCATTATTCCATGAAAGAAATTTCCATTATAATATAAATAAACACTCTTTTACATTATTTATAAAACATTTGCTTCTAAACTGAAGGGAAGAGGAAAGTCAAGAAAAGCTGGTCTTCTCTCCCATCTGTAGGAAACCTCTCCACATACTAATTTAACAAAAGGGGGGAAAATTAGATCAGAGCACCAGTTTCAGAATTTGAAAGCAGGTGGAAGGACTGAAGGGCATGTTGATGATGACAATTACCATATTTCTCCATGTATAAGATGCACCCTTTTTCAAAAAAAAATTGGGGTCAAAAACTGGGAGTGTCTTATACAGTGATTGTAGATTTTTTCCCTTGCCTTTCCTGCTTTTTCTGCACTTGATGTCTTTGTGCTCATTGTTACGCATTTGTTACCAGTATATTACGTTTTGCCAAGTTCTGCCCAGAAATGGCTCAGAAAAGATTTTCGTACAGTGTTGAATTCAAGTTCAAAGTGATCCAGTTTGCAAAAGTGAATGGAAACCATGCTGCTGAACCTCAGTTTAGTCCTTCTGCTACTGAGAACACAATGGGAGATTGACTATAGGAAGAAGAAACCCTACTGAAAATACCAGGGCAGAAGAAAACCAGGAGAGGCAAGGCAGCCAAAATGACCTGAGTTAGAGAGGGGATTGAAGAGATGGATTGAAGAACAACAGGCCTTTGGAATTCTTACATCCACAGAGATGGTTCAGCAGGAGTCCAGAACTGCTGATGAAAAAGAAGTGACTGATTTCAAAGGAGGACACAAGTGGTGCTTCAGGTTCATGAAACAGAATGGACTAAGCACATGTCCATACACTAGACTTGCCCAGGAAGAGCTTGTGGTCAACCCCAGAACAGAGCACAGGCAGGAGAGCAGGCAGAGCCTCTCCTAAGACAGGGATTTGTCATCAAACACAGATGAGATTGGGTTAATGGATGGGAGTTTTGACAGTGATGAAGAGTTGTATGAATTTTACAATGGATAAAAGTTGAATTCAATAACTTTAGGTAATACTTTTTTTTTCAAATTTTGGGCCCCCAAATTATGGTGTATCTTATACATGGGGATATATGGTAGATTTAGGGAGAGTCAATCAGAAATTTGGCATAGTCTACTTGAAAGTATGTTGAAGAGACCTAAACTTAAATCTAATCTTTTCTTTGAATTGTATGACTGCAGGGGAGTCATTTAACTTTAGTCTTTAGCTTCTTTAACTATAAAAGGTTATATTATGAATGAATGAGTTAAAAAAAAACCCAGGTATTAAGAATTTACTATATGGGGGCAGATAGATGGCACAGTAGATAGACCCCCCTAACCCTGGAGTCAAGAGGACCTGAGTTTAAATCTGATTAGCTGTGTGACCTTGGGCAAGTCATTTAATCTCATTGCCTTGGAAAAAATAAAAGAAAAGAAAAGCAACCAAGAATTTACTATATGTCAATCCCATGCAATAAGCATTAGAGATAAAATATGGAGAGATGGTCCCTGCCCTCAAGAAGCTAAGATTATAATAAGGGAAGCTATCAGTCAGATTTGTGAAATTCCAGAGATGGTGAATAGTGTCATAAGGGATTAAATTGATAGCCCCTTTTTCAATGACAATGACTGAATTTATAACTATAAATGGTAGATAAGGGGAAAAAATGATATTGGATGGGTGGAACATAGTAGCAGGGTAGGTAGTAAGAAGTTATCCAGGATTAAAGTGAAGGAAGGATGGACCTACCTAGATACACTGGTATTTACCAATCCAGACAGTGTAGGACTCTAGGGTGGGAATCTGGACTTCAAAGGGTTAAATTCTCAAGCATATAGTCTCTGATTCAACAGTAAGGTCAGGGAGTAAATCAAAGTATAGAATCTCTTAAGGTTGTTATGAGGATTTAAAGATAACCCATCTAAGATTACTAAAATTTCTCTTGTATACATTTTGTTTGTAGATGGTCTCCCTCATTAGATTAGTCTCTTGACTCCAGTGCTACAAGAATACTTTTTACCTTTGTGTCCTCAGCACTTAGCACAAGGCCTGGTAAATAATAAACTCTTTTTTTCTTTTTTTTAGGTTTTCTTTTTGCAAGGCAAATGGGGTTAAGTGGCTTGCCCAAGGCCACACAGCTAGGTAATTATTAAGTGTCTGAGACCTGATTTGAGAACCCAGGTACTCCTGACTCCAGGGCCAGAGCTTTATCCACTATGCCACCTAGCCACCCCCAATAATAAACTCTTAATAATGCACCTTGAATATTCAACTGCTAAGGAGATAAAAAGGCAAAAATGGAAAACAATCCCTTTCCTCTAAGAGCTTCCAACAATGCCGTTGTATCTTAGGGGAAACGTTTTAACAGTTATATTAAACATATATAGTAGGCATGTGCATGCTTATTGATTGATCAAATGATTGATGTGAGAAAGCACACAGAAGAGACATCTTATTAGGGGGAGGCAAGCGAGCTGAACTTGGAAGGAAGCTAGGAATCCAGGAGACAAAAATAAGGAGGAGGTGTAGAACAGTCTCCACAAAAGTCTAGAAGTAGGAGAAATAATGCTAATTTCAGGAAATAACAAGTGAGATTGGATTGAAAATAGGATATGTGAATGTGAGTAATATGAAATAAATCTGAAAAATGTAGGCTGTAATCAGACAAGGAAAGACTTTAAGTGCCACAACGAGGTTTGTATTTTATTGAAGAGGCAATAGGAAGCCTTTTAAAACTATCGAGAAGACTATCATAGACCTATGATTTGGGAAAATTATATTGGTAGTTCTCTGGAGGATGGCTTGAAGAGCTAATAAAATGGAAGCAGAGAAGTCAGGTGGCTACAACAATAACCCAGGCAACAGGTGGAGGGGGGTAAAATTAGGACAGTAGCTATGTGAGTGGTAAAATGGACATAGATAAGAGAAATATCTGTAGCAAGAATTGACAAGATTTGGAAATTATTTAGATATGGAGAATAAGGAGTGAAGAGTCAATGAAGACATAGATTGAAAACTTGGGATGACTGGAAAAATGATGATTATCTCAAAAGAAATTGGGAAGTTTGAAAGAGGGACAGCTTTACAGGGAAGAAATATTTAGTTTAAAATACCTATAGGATGATATTCAGGGGGAAATGTTGCAGTTGAAAATCTCCTGAATAAAATTCAGGAGAGATGAGTATTAGAATTAAAGATTTTGCAGTTATCTTAAGAAAACTGATAATTGAACTCATGGGAGTTGATAAGACTACATAGAAAGAAATTGTCTAGGGAGAGAATAGAAGGAAGTTTAACTAACTGTGTGAATCACTTAACCTTTCTGGGCCTTATTTTGTTCAACTGTAAAATTGAGAAGATTAGACTAGGTGACTTTCAAAGTCCCTTCTGGTTCTAAATCTATGATCTTTTTATCACTATGAAAGTTGAATTATAAGGAGGTGAGAAGTGTGAAATGAGGAAGGAGAATCAATTGATGTAGATTTTCTAGGAATCCGGATATGAATTGAAAGAGATACAGGATGATCACAACAACAATTAAAGTTTTTTAAGGATAAAGAAAATCTGGGCATGCTTCTGGAAATTAGAAAAAGAAGGAATTGGCAGAAAAAAATTAAAGAAAGACAAGGGATGATCCAAGGGATAAATTTTAATTAGACATAGGAAAAGATGGGATTAAAGGCTTAATTAGACTAATTGACCTTGGAAAGAAGAAGAGACAATTCTTTATTAAAGAATGGAGGGGGGGGGAAGCTAGGTGGCACAGTAGATAGAGTACCAGTCCGGAGTCAGAAAGACTTGAGTTCAAGTCAGGCCTCAGATACATAATAATTGCTTATCTGTGTGAACCTTAGGCAAGTCACTTTTAACTCCATTGCCTTGAATAAATAAATTTTTTAAAAAAAGAATGGAGGGAAAAAAGGAGAGAATGTGAATTGAAATTAAGGATTTTGAAGTGAAACATAGGTTAGAAAAGGAAGTTCATAATTAATGATATAAATTTTCTTAGAAAAAATAGAAGACATGGTTTTCTGATGAGAGAAAGAGTTGATATAGGAGGCTTGAGGACAGAAGTTTTTGATCATTCCTTACAGGGAATGTGATAGAAGATCAATATTTATCACCAAACATTGAAGATTGTCAATTCCTTTCAATAACATTTCCTGAGATCTTAGAATAGGATCCTTGTTCAGTGAGGTTATGAATAAAAATATGGACAATTTTCTGTCCAAAAAGAGTTTACAATTTTGTAGGAGAAACGAGTCTTAGATATATAGAAAAAAAATTAAGATGAGTAGAAGATAGTCAAGTATTAACATTGTAACCAATCTGACGATAGTGACAAATTATTTCAAAAGATGGGAAGGCGTGGGCTAAAAAGAAAAGGAAGACATTGAAGTTGGGTTTCAAAAGATGTGACATCTTATTCATGAGAACAAATCATAGGAGCCTGAATAATGTATATAAGATCTAAAACTAAGACGCAGATTTTGTATTTCCTCTCATACAAGTTCATCAAATGGTTTCATGTATCGAGGGATTAAAATGAGACAGTGACTGAATTAATTAATTAATCGATTCATTTATTCATTCACTGGCTTCTTAAATACCTTCTAAATGCCAAGCATTCCATATTGTATAGGTGAATTAAAATCTCCTTCCTAAACAAAATTGACATTTAGTTTCCTTCACAGATCTCTTTTAAGGGTAGTTAAATCGTTTAAAAAGTATTTTTTCTTTTCATAAACCAGATCCCTATTGTAGACACCTTCAGGATCCATTCCCTGAAAGCTATTAAAATTGATTTTTATACCCCCCCAAATTATTAGTTTGTGTATTTTGTAAATGCTGAAAAAAACTATAGCCTGAATATTCTTTGGGATGGCCTCTAGGCAAAATTAGTCTAAAGATAGTGCAATACTAATAGACCTACTTCTCTATTGAACCACCTACATACAGTTAAATATAGATATTAAGCCTTTAAGTCATATTTAGTTTAATTTGCAGTTTTTATGTTTCTTACTGACAGCCTTATAAACTGCTCAGTTTCTGAACTGAAAACTTTAAATCCTGCCATCTTTGAAACTTGAACATTTCATTTTTAAACTTCTAATTTATTTAAGGAACCTTTCTTATAAGTCATCTTCTTAAGTCTTAGCTGAAGAAAAATAAGTTTTGTTATAATATTTTACCCAATTTTAGAAGTGTATATTTTTTAACCAGTCTCCAACAGGCAGGGAAATTATCATCCACTGTAACATTAACTATAATGAAGATAAAAATAGTCAAATGATTTCATAAATTGGCATTTTCTTTACAATACTTCCCAATGTTTTCTTTTTTTAAACAATTTATATTGTAATTTTTTAAAAAAGCCCTTAACAAAAGTGATATAACTAATGTGTAGCTAGATTATAATAACTGCACAGCTAGAATTCTCTAATGTCTTGCACTTTGTTCAAAAAATCTCTCTATGCACCCTGGGCTTGTATTATTGTATGTATAATAATCACACACCTTGTAATACTTTATTATTATACCATACCCCCCTCTCTGTTGCCTTATTACAAAAGCAATGGGATGTGACATAGAACTAAAGCTAAGTATAGATAGAATTTATTCTTTAGTAATGCCAGATTCTAAATAAGAAAAACTAATTATGATTAATGTAATTAGAAGAGACTCAAGACATTCTGTTTTTAATGAAAAGATATATTTAACATATAATACAAATCCCTCCAGATTTCCTTCCCTTCTATGTCCAAGAGGAAAATATCCTAACTTGGAGGAGCAGTTCTGTAAAGGGGAGGAAGGTATAGGAGAGTTGGAGCAGCTCCTTTTTTCCTTCCTATCTACCATGGCACTTAGTCATTCCTGAAATTTTGATACCTAACCAAATAATATTTGGTTGAAATAATTTTGAAACCCTATTCCCAAGTAAGATTAGGTGAGTTTTTTTTTTATAAAAAAGTATTAAAAACATCTTCTGTACTTTATTACCTTAGGAAATAACTGACTATTGGCAACAATCTCTTCTTAGCCTGAGTATAAAATACCTATGAAGCAGTTCAGCCCCTCCCTGATGTTTTTGGGCTGGAAAACAAAGGATGGTTAACAACAGGGAGGTTTGGGAAGCTCAATCAACTGGAGCTGTCCTCATTGCTGAATGTCCTTTTCCTTTATAGCTATGTAAATCACCCTTTATTAACTGTTGAATGACCCAAAAGTATTTCTTTTTGCACTAACAATAAATACTGAATCTGAGTCAGACCACACCTAGAATAGAAAAGAGAAAACTGGAAGGTCATCATCTCTTTCCTCTTCTGACCTACATTCTTCTTTGTATTTTTTTACTCTCTAACTCATTGGCCTTTCTCCTCACTGAATTTTTACACACTTAATCCTTAGATCATTGCAAAGCATTCTGTAATCCTGTCTCAAAGGATAGATCTTATTTTATAGTCCTACTTTAGTTAAGATCAGTTTCATAGTGAAGACATAGGAAAAAAGTTAAAATACAAATATATTCGAGCAAAATATTGTAGAAAGTTTTTGACACTCCCACCACCAGCACTACTTTAAAACATCCCAAAAATGTCTTGGTAAAAGTAAAGGTATCATATGGCCCAAAACATTCTCAAATATAACCTGAAATAAATTAAAATGGAAATGGAAAATATTTAACAAAATAAACAAGAATACAACAAAATAAAGATAATATTGCAATTTAAAACTGAATCAATATGCACCCTGAAAGAATCCTTATGTGCTGGGTGGCCTTTGTTTCTATTTGAGTTTGAAAACATTAAATCATTGAAGTATTTCACCAGTGAAGTATTTCAAATTACAGCTAAAATATGAGAAGTTAAGTGATAGCTCTAAATATTACATCAGTAGACAACTGCATAAAAGAGCCATTCCCCATGACTGTGTCCTATCAATGTAACAAGAATCTCAATAGTCCCACACGTGAAACTTAATTAATAGCATCCTTTATATTATTCCCTCTCAGAAATGAATCAGCCTGACCACCCACTTGCAGTACCAGCACAGGGAGTACTTTGAATTTTCTCAGTCCTGTGGTGAAGAAAGCAGAAAATTGGGGTGATAGAGAGAGTCAATAATACAAAGGATAGGAGAGAAAGCATAATAGAAGCTGCTAGAACAATTAAATGGCACAGTGCACTAAGCCTGGAGTCAGTAAAACCTGAGTTTAAATCTAACCTTAGACATTTCACTAACAACATGACTCTGGGTTAGTCACTTAATTGCCCTTGGACTCAATTTCCTAATCTGTAAAATGAAGAAGCTAAGAGCATCTGATCCTCAGGGTTGTTATCAGAATTAAATGAGATAAGAATTGTAAAGAGCTGATCATAGTAGCTAGAATGAGGAGGGTCCTCCCTCATTGAGTTTTGGCATTTTGGAAATAAGTATGTATTAACCTACTCAGAGTTTGTCCTAATTAAGGACTCACATTATTAGAATTTTGACCTTAAGAAAGAGTAAAGCAGAATTAGGTTAACATCCATATTTACTGATATTTCTCCAGTGGTAGACTTTGCTGCCATGTGTAAGGGAGTCAAACCCCTCAAATTGGAGTCCTACCCTGGAATTTAAATAGCTTTAGCCATCAGAAGTCAGGATCTGAAACATCTTGAGCTCATTCAATCGAAGAAAGTTATGGCCCCCAACCCAGGATGGAGCCTGGACAACTCAGAATGGGAAGGGGGAAAAGAATTCACCTAAGGATAACAAATATTCCAGTAAAGGGAATGCCTTATCAATTGACATAAATACCTTCAAAAAAATGGAGATAGCTGTAAGAGTTAGTTTTTAATTATGTTTACAACTGAGTGAACTTATTCAAAGCACCATTTACAACTGTTAAATTGGCCTTCTTTAGTATCTGTGTGAAAATTGGCCTTTATCTACCAACTCTGCTTCTTAAAGACCCCCCAAATAATATATAAATATATATATATATATATATATATATATGACAACATTTAGTATAATTATTAAGTGAAACAGATTTCTTATAAATAAGGTTATAGTCTTTTATTCCCTTGGATTTTCTATTAGGCAGAAGTCCAGGCATACCCTTTTCCCTTCCATGCAAAGATTGTTGAAAATCAGAACAAGAGGAGCCCAACTGGGAGAAACCAAACACTGAGGAATGTTGAGGTGAACCAAATGTGTTCTATGTGATTCAGAACCATAAAGGAGGAAAGAAGGAAGTCTGAACATGAGAATTCCTAATCTAATAAATCAATAGGAAAATATAAACATATAAGGAAAAAATGAGCAAATGAAAACAAGGCATAACAAAATAAGTAAATAATATTCAGTGAAAATTATCAATAAGTAAATATCATACAATCTGATGCTTCAGACAAAGGTTATGAGTTGTTCTATTAAATTCCTCTTATGAAACAATTATGGTCCTGATATCCAAATAATATAAATCAAATATAAAATTTTCTTTTTAGTGTTCAAAGTCCATCATAATCTGGCTTCCTTCTATCTTTGTGTTCTTAAATCTTACTCCCTTCCATGTACCCTATGATCCAGTAAGACTGTTCTCCTTCCTATTCCTCAAACAAGACAATCATCTCCTAGTTCCCTGCATTTTCATTCCCAGTCCCTCATGTCTGGAATGCATCCTTATCACTATCTCTTAGCTTATCTAGCTTCCTTCAAGTTCCAAATAAAATCCCATATTTTTCAAGAAGGCATGCCATAGCTCATCTTCCTTAAGGTTAGTGTCTTCCTTCAATTGAATCTCTCCAATCATCCTGCACATATCCTGTTCATATACAGTTGCTTTCTTGATTTCCCTCCTTTGAACATGAATTCTTTGAGAGCAAGGAATGTCTATTACCTTCCTTTGCTTCCCCAATGAGTATGCAATAAATGCTAGTTGAATAACTGACAAATAAAAGAGACAAAACAGAGAAAAACAATTTTAGACCAAACATTCATATATTGATGTAAAACATTTAAAGAAAATATTCATAAGGAGTCCACAAAACTAAATCCATGAAACAATTTACCATGACCAAGTTGGATTCATATTCAAGATGCAAGAATAATTTAGCTTTAGGAAAATAATAAGTATGTTTAATTATACAAGCATGAAAAAATATGAGGGCTCCATGATTGTTTCAATAAAGAAAAAATCTGACAAAATTCAGCACTCATATATACCAGTACACCTCCAAAACATATACAAAGAAAGACTTTTGTTGAATATGATCCAAATTATATATTTAAAACCAAGATCTAACATTATTTGCATTGAACAAACATATTGGAAACTTTCCTGATTAAAAAGAAAACACAAGGATGCTCCCTTTTTCAACTATAATTTGTTGTAGTTATAGCAATGAGATGAGAACAAAATCAAAGGCTTAATGATCAGTAAAGATGAGCCAAAACTATACCTATTGCCGATATGAGGAAACTTAGAAAACCCCAGAGAATCAGCAACAAAATTAAGCAAGAAAATGAAAGATTACATAAAAAATAAATTCACAAATAACATCAGTATTTCTATGTAGCTCTAGTCAGACTTGGGGAAAAAAATGAGAAAAACAGCTTTTAAAAAATAACAAAGTATGCAAAATATCAGAGTTAACTAAGCAAGACACACAAAATTGATATGAATACAATTACTAAACACTTGAACAGAAATAAAGGGAGATAAATAAAGAGAAACTAGATGGCACAGTGAATAGAGTGACAAACCAGGAGTCAGGAATACTCATACATATCCTTGAATCTTCCTGAATCTAAATATGAAACCAAACACTTGGAGGCAGCTAGGTGATGCAGTGGATAAAGCACTGGCCCTGGAGTCAGGAGTACCTGGGTTCAAATCCTGTCTCAGACACTTAATAATTACTTAGCTGTGTGACCTTGGGCAAGCCACTTAACCCCATTTGCCTTGCAAAAACCTAAAAAAAGAAACCAAACACTTACTAGCTCTTGGACCCTGGGCAAATCTTTTAACCCTATTTAATTCAGATTCCTCACATGAAAAATGAAGTGGAGAAGGAAATGGTAAACCCCTCCAGTACTTTCAACAAGAAAACCCTAAGGAGTCATAAAGAGTAGGACACAATTGAATAATAAGAAACAAACTGAAATGACTGAAACAAACTGAAAATTAAGCCCCTTTTTAGTATCCTTGACAAGCATTCATGTACTTAAAGATTTCCAGTCATGATGAATCCATTAGCTTCTGAAACATGCAAATCCACTCTTGTCAGGTTGGGATTATTGGAAAGATTTTTCCCCCCTTATTTTGAACTAAAATCTACCTTTCTGCAATTTTCTTAGTCTGGGCCAACATTTTAGCCTTTCAATCATTTAAAGGATAGGTTTCATGTCTGCATGCCTTCTCTCAAAATTTTGGTTTTATATTTGACTCTCCATTCTCTTATTGAGTCAGTTACCAAGTCTCATCAATTCCACATCTGCAGAGTTTTTCATAAACTGATGATATCTTTTACAACATACTAGGGTTGGAGTCAGAATAAATGAGTTTAGATCCTGGCTCTGATTTTTATTATCTGAGTGACCTTGGGCAAGTCTTCTTTGAGTTTAAGTTTCCTCACCTGTAAAATGATCTAAGGAAACATAAATTAACTTACAACTTTCTTTTTGTTAAATTGGATAATGACAATGTCATTATTATGTTTTCCTCATGTCTCCTATTTTACTCCCTTTTGAGGGTCTTTGGGAATGCTTGTTGAACTAGCTCTAAATTAATCCTGTTTCCCTTTTCATTTTGTACCTCCCAAATAATGAAAGGTCTGGATCATGGTGGGATTTTTGTAGAAACTCAACTCCTGTTTCTATTCTGCAGAATTTCTGAGCAGACCATAAGGGCAAGGAACAGAATGAGCCTTCCTATAATCTCTGTTCCCATAGGCACCAACCCCCCACTATAGTTTGTCTTAAGCTTCAGTGCTCTTCCCCTAATTAATTGTGCAAGAACAAAATAAAGAGCCACTGCTGGAAGAGAAGGATAGCTGAGGTGTATTAAAGCAACTGATTGATCTATGCAAATATTTTTCTGATCCTCAGATGTCCTTGATCCAAGGATCAAGAACACTAGAATCCATATGCATATATATATATATATATATATATATATATATATATATATATACACACACACACACACACACACACACACACATATTTCCTTTAAAATACCACTTTTTATCTCAAATCCTTGGGACAGAGTTTGGCAAATTAAAAACAAGCTGCAGAAACTTGCAATATAATACCAAAACTTAATTTGTATCTAGACATTTTAGAAGAAGAAAGGAAATGATATTGCAGATATTTAAACTAGCATTAAAACAATGATTTTGTTTAGGAATAAAACAAACATGCTTAAATGGGGATTTTTGACAGGTATTTTTATTTTCATTGTTATTTCTCTTGAATAAGCATAATATTTTATTTTATTTGAACCACACCTGTGATTTCACTGTTGTAGGGAACTCTTAGGGATTAATACTCTTTGCCATTACAGATTGACATCTACTTTGCAAAATCAGAGAAGGCATAAGTGGCTTGCCCAGAATTATACAACCAGTACCTATCATAGCTGGGATTTGAAATCAAGTCTTCTTCATTCTAGGGTCAGTTTTTTCCCTACTACATCATGTTGTCTCTCTTAAGTATACAGTTTTTAAAAGTTTTCTTTTATATCCATGATTGAAAACTTTTTATGATATTATTTAAAAAATTTCCTACAAAGTATTTGAGCTATTATAATTCAGTTACCTGGTTCTGCCAGTAGTTTTTTTTTTAGCATCATGGAAAGTTTATATACACAGTTCTAAAAAAACTAAAATTATGAAAGGTTTTTCATTTTGTTTCATTGGCTTTAAGCAGCCATATAGTCAGTGATAGGAAGAAATAAAGCTAGCAAAACCCAAAAAAGTATTGTCACAGAGATATAAGAATCAGGAAATAAAAACTTTAGGGGAAAAATGGAAAAAATAAAATATAAGAATGTGACATATTTGGATTCTGAAGAGCTAGCATGGGACTAGCAATATATTCCCCCAAATAAAATAGGCAACAACGATTCAACAGTAGCAGCAACAAAAAATAATACACATATCTGAATGCTAAAGAAAGAAGGAAGGTCCCAGTTATGCCAAAGTTATTGTAAAATGCTTCTGCTTTCCTCACTCAGTCATACTGAACTCATATGGACCTTGGGAGCTTATTCTTGCAGGGTAGCTCAGCTACTCATATATCCTGGACCTGAGAACTATAGGACTCTATTGGGGAAGGTCGTCCTCTTGGAGGGAGGCACATGGAGCAGTTAAGGGAAGGAAGGGAGGGGACAGCCGCCTAGCCAGCCAGATCAGCTACATCAACCCTGGAGATCAGTGGGGTGGCACATGTCAGATTGCCCTCAATCCTATTGTACTTATATATAGTTATTATATATAGAATAGATGGTTATAGAGAGTAAAACTTGGAGCTAAGACTTCAGTTCAAGTCTGATTTTGATATAGACCCCCTTTGTGACCCTGGACAAATCCCTTAGGCTCTCAGTGATCCCAGACTCTAAGGTTAAAACTTACAGAGAAGGTGCCAATCTGCAATGGTAGAAAAGTTCCTTATTGGAATTTCCCCTATATCAATTATACCACAGATCCTGACCCCCCCCAAAAGAAATCTATGCTATTGGGAAAGCAGCTAAAGTAGAATGAGCAATAATATTTTCTGTATAACTCACTTTAAAAAATAAATTTTATTAGCATCTTTTTGATTTGATAGTCATTTCTTAAAATGTGCTTTCTGAGGGGCAGCTAGGTGGTACAGTAGATAGAGCACCAGCCCTGGTGTGGTGGAGTCAGGAGGACCTGAGTTCAAATTTGACCTTAGCGACTTAATAATTACTAAGCTGCCTGACCTTGGCCAAGTCATTTAACCTCATTGCATTCCTAAAAAAAATGTGCTTCCTATACTTCCTTCAAATTGAAATCTGTCTTACAACAAAGAAACTGCAATAATGAAAAAACATGCGATGCAGTGACCATGTCTGAAAATATACTCAGAATTCTTTCTTGTTGTTTTCAGCTTTCTGCCAATGATGACAGAAAGGGGGAGGGGGAAGGAAGGGACATGTATGTTTCATTATTTTTATTTTTTTTGTAGTTTCATATATAATCATTTTTATTATACTGGGTTAAAAAATTGAAGTTTCACTCTGTAAATTAAAAATAAAATAAATTTAACAAAGAGAAATTGAATAATCTCTCAAGCTTTCTCTCTCTGGCCCTCTATCAATTCTTAACTTATTTATAAACATAGATGAGGATTAATGGCCATTTGGGAATCCATTTTTAATTCCCAACTATATCTTACTTTGACTGTAGTATGAAGGGAGAGATGAGGCAGTTGGGACTTTTTTTTATTATCCATTGCTAGATCATATATATATATATGTGTATATATATATATATATATATATATATATATATATACATATGTATATATATATATATATATATGTATAACTGTCAGATGCCTGATACACATGGTGCTCCTTAGGGTAGCAGGTCAGGAAACTGCTTTTGCTGCCGGAAGTCCATGCTCCCAGGGACCCAGGCAACCCATGGGCTGTTCCCAGAAGGTTGGAGCTCCTTTGCTTCAGCATGCTGCCACACTCCCCTAACCTCATGGAACAGAACCTTCCCACTATTTCCAGGTTATCTTGGGCTGGAGAATTGCCTCATTGGATCTTTCTGTGGGCGCTGTCTCTCAAAAATTTAGGTGGAGTCATAATTTTAAGGTTTTTGAAATATTTTGGAGAGAGCTCCTAAGAAAGGCTGTTCTCCTGCTGCTATCTTGGCTCCACCTCTTATGTTTCATTATTTTATAGAAACATTGTTTTTGAAGGTGTTGTCTCAGGGCAGCTAAATTGTATAGTGGATGGAGAATTTAAATTAGAATCAGGAGATCTGCTAATTACTTATTTTCTAGATATGTATTTATTAGGCAACTCTTCTCTGTCGGATTCAGTTATCTAATCTGTATAATGGGCATCATAATAGAACCTACTTTTCAGGATTGTAATGAATATATAATTGAAATAATATTTGTAAAGCATTTTTTTCAAGTCTTAAAGATAAATACATATATAAAGAGAAATGAGTTATTTTTATTTTTGTGTTTTGTTTATTTTACAATATTCAATCTATATTATGTGGGTTGCTCTCTTTATTTCTCCCTGCATCAGTTTCCAGGAACAGCATTTCTTATTTTCTTGTTCAACATTTCCATTGTATAACTATGTCACAGGATTATTTTTTTAGTCATTCTCTAGTTATTGTGCCCCTGTTTTCCAATTCTTGAATACCACAGTGTTGCTAGGACTTTTTTTGTATATAGTAGAGGAGATCTTCGCTTCTGTCTTTTTCTCTGATTTCCTTGGGTATTGGGCTCTGTAGGATATTTGATAACATACTTCATATTTTTTGAAGAAAAAGTTGAAGGCTGTGGATAATGCATTTAGATGGATTCAGAGAAGGTTGAAAAGATAAATTTAATGAGGAATTAATGTTTCAATATCAATTTGGCAGGGGGTCTCTAGTAGAGTTCCCCAGGGGTCTGTGAGTGTCTCTTTGTTTGCAATTTTTATCAATGATTTGGATAAAGGTATAAGTGGCATTCTTATCAAATTTGCAGATAGCACAAAATTGGAAGACAACTAATATGTTAGAAAATGGATTCAAGATACAAAAAGATCTTTGGGTTAGAACATGGAATTGAATCAAATAAGATGAAATTCAATAGAGATAAATACAAAATTATACACTGATGGCAAATCACTCCAGTATCCTTGCCAAGTAAACCCCAAATGGGGTCATGAAGAGTCAGACATGCCTGAAACAACTGAACAACAACAGTAACATACACTTGATGTCAAAAAATGTGTCTTCACAAATATAAGATGTGAGAGACATGACTAGAATGCAGTTTTCTGGGGAATGCTCTGAGTGTTTTACTAGATTATAAGATTATAAGCTTGGTTTGAATGATTAGTGTGACATTACAGCTTAGGAAAAATAAACTAATAATATCATAGACTGAATTAATATAGGCTTAGCTATGAGAAATAAAGAGGTATCCTACCTTGATCAAACCAAATCTGAAGTTATATTCTTTTGCCAGTGTAGCAGACATTGATGAAAAGCCAGATGAAGATAAGCATAGAGAGTTCCAAATTCTTTTTAAAGTTATTATTTTATATCATTTTAAAGGATAAAGTGCACAGTACTTTTAATCCTGTGATATAGATGTTTCCTATATTAAGATCAGCTGAAAGAGAAGGATGTTATTCCATTTTTTCATCTACTTCTCTTCTTGGTTTCAATTCCATGGGAACAAGATGTCTCTCAATATAAGCGTATCACTTCTAATTTCATCATCATGTTAACTCAAATTCTGATTGACATCATCTCCCTCAGTCTCCTCTTTCTTCTGATTGGAGAACTGGAGAATGGAATACCAGACTCCTCCCAGTGATTTTTCTTTATAGAGGGCAGAAATTGGACTCTCAACTCACTCCACTTTGCAAGTGTTGCTCTACCTAGTTTTAGCTCCATGAAACAGGACACCCCTATGCTTCATTTCTTCTGGTGTCTCATCTCACCTGCTTTCCTACCTTCTTGTGTGTAATCTCTCTCATTAGGTTGCAAATTCCTTGATGACATAACTATTTTTTTCTATTAATTGTATCCTCACCTACAATGGGTATGTTAATTGGATTGGATGGTTTATTTGAGGGATGATTTAGGAGTAATATAAATTATCTTCAATTATTTGAAATGGCATCATATGGAAGAGGGATAAGATTTCTTTTTTCTTTGTGGCCCCAAAGGGAACTTATGGGCAAAAGTTGCAATGAAGCAAAGTTAGACGATGTAAGTAGAAATAGTTTAATAATTAGAGTTACCAAAGGAAGAATAATTATTTTGGAGAGTCATGACTTTCCCATCATAAGATATCTACAAGATAAAGGTTATATGATCACCTATCAGATAATATAAACAGATGATTCCTCTCTGGGGTCTTTTCTTCCTCTGTTCCATTCAATCAAATGCTGCCAAAATAATTTTCCTCAAGAGTAGATCTGACTATATGACTTCCCTACTCAGTCAATTATAATGACTTCCTGTTTCTCCTGGGATGAAATTAATTTTATCTGCCTAGTTTTAAACCCCCTATTCAACCTGGCCTCAACTCATCTTTCCAATCTCTTCAGGTATTTTCCTCATCTTCATCAATCTGTGATCCAGCCAAGCTGGTTATCTTCATTTTTACACACAAAATTATGTCTCCTGTCTCCATGACTGTGTCCTGTCTGTTCTCTTCCTTTAAGATGTAGCTTTTGCCTAAGCTTTATCTTCTAGTGCCTTCTCTGCGAAACTATCTTGCTTTTAATTGATTTGAATCTATTTGTATTTATTCGGTTTACTTTGTTTATTTATTAATTTATTCATTCAATCAATTTTTGCTTTATTTAAGTATTTGTCACCCTCAGAATAACGTAAGCTTCTTCTCAATAGAAGCTATTTATCTCTTGGTACTTCTATTCCTAGTATTGCCTGGCACACCGTAAGAACATTAAAAACATTTGTTGTTTAATTGATTGATGGATATATGATGATGATGATAATTGTCCTTTGCTCTAGAAGGAGACCATGATATCAGGAAGATGAAAACTTGACAAGCAAGTGAATTGGATTTGAATTGGGGATGTCACCAGACTCACTTTCTCTTCTAGAGCCATCTGAGTCCAGTGGTCAGATATGGACTAGGATGACTGGAGATGCTCTGGATGTGAGGCCATCAGAATTAAGTGACTTGCCCAAGGTCACACAGCTAGTAAGTGTTAAGTATCTGAGGTCAGATTGGGAGCTCCTGCAACTCAAAATAGAAAACATTCAGTAAAGTATGAAAATAAATTGCTTTTTGTTTGTTTTGTTCTATTATTGGATTCCTCTGAGACCTTTTTGAACACTGATTCTTTTATCTAATATATTCCTTATCTTTCCCAATTATGTGCCATCAGCAAATTTAATGTGTATTCAATCTATGTTTTTTCTTTTTTTTGTTGTTTTTTGAATTTTACAATTTTCCCCCAATCTTGCTTCCCTCCCCCCCACCCCTACAGAAAGCAGTCTGATAGTCTTTCCATTGTTTCCAATGCGTGCAATATGTTTGATCAAAACAGGACAAAGCTGAAAGCATAACTGTGATGTTCCTCAATAGTCAATAAACATTTTTAAGTGTGTACTTTGTACCAAGAACTTTGCTAAGCACTGAGGATATAAAGAAAAGCACAAGATAGTCCCTATTCTCCAGGTGCTTACATTACAGATTTACTAAAGAGGAAATTTAACGTACTGCTCTCACTTTTGAGAATGGCATCTTGAAAATCAATTACCACATGACTTCTGATATAATAGAAAAAAGCTGGATCCTGGAACTGTCTAGACCATTGCTCTAAGCTAATGTAGTACTTCAAATTTCTTTTTTTTTTGTAAAGTAAGTTAGAAATGTTGATTTCAGTACACTGGAAAACAGATTAGGAAAATAGTACAGAATACATTTAAAATGCCAAAACCATGAAATGAATCTTTGACTTAACAAAAAATAAAAGATGACAGTCTACAGCCTACTTTCCCATACATATATAAAATTTTTAGTCTGCAAATACATTAAGGGCATCCTGCATAAGAATATTAGTAGGACACAGTCAGATTTTTGCAAGCAATATTTGACAGTAGAACGCAAAGCAGCATGGTGCAACTGAGAGAATTAGTCTTGCAAAAAAAAAAAAACATGGGCTGATCACATGAAGTGAACAAAGGATAATCCTTGGGCAACCTGTTTGCTCCACTGGTATGGTAGACACAGCTCTAAAGTCAGTACTCACTTAGTTGAGGTTTGATGTTGGGACAAAATGAGGTACTCATAAATCATTGAACATTTAACAAAGGAAGAGATTTATTTTATCCAAACAGAAAGATAACATAATATGGATTCAGTGGTTTCTCTGGACAACCCCCCTCCCCACTTTGTCTCCATCTTGAAACTCAATCACTAGACAATCATGAGGGTATATATAGCAACTGCCATGATCTCAGGTAGTCACCAAGTCTGAAAGAACTATACTATATACAAATGGGACTTTTTATGCTTCATGACCAAGAAATTGTCATTAGGAAAACAAGGCCTATTAGAGAAAATAGGGCCAAAAGAAGTTGCCTCAGGAAAACTCTAGTCCTGTTATAACTGATATCCCCACAATATCAGGAAAAAGTAGGGAAAACATATTAAATGGACATTTTTGGCAAAGGCAAGAATCATAGAGGATAGGCAGACATGGAATTGTTGTCTTTTACATTACAGACTGTCCACATCAATGAGATCATAGATTCCATTGTGTATTTCTATATTGGTCAATGCTTTTAAAGTTTCATTGAGTGGGGGAGGAGGAATGTTGTCTATAAGAATGCTTCCATTTATTCACTTGCATAAACTTTTGGTCTATTTGTTTGTTTGTGGAGTATTTAACAAAATTTATTTCAAGAAATAATAACTGCATTTTTTTCTTAAGAAAAAATGTGGGAAAATTTTTTTAAAGGAATATATGCAAAATTTGACATGAGAAACTGCATTCTATGGGTGGGTGAATATCCTACTATATATTTCAACAAGTAACAATTGGAGGTTTAGTGTGCTCTATTTTGCTGGTGATGTAAATGACAACTTTTCATTTTACCACAATTGATCACAAACCTCAGTCTGTGTTTCATTTTATTGGAACATACTGTATCAGGTGTAATAAAAGCTTTCCATTCTACAGTCTGTAGAATAGGATAGCTACCACATGTCAATGAAATTTGTTAAAACCTAAAGTTATACCTCATACTAAAATCATACACATATGGAATCTTACAAAAATCAAACAATAAAATACTTTTTCTTTGCTTTGATTTTGGTTACAAATGCCAAGATACAAAATAAATAAAAATCAACATACAAATGTTGATTATATCTTTAGAATAGGGTAGATCCAGTGGTTACTTTTATTATTATTATTATTGCCTTCCATCATATACTTTTAAATATTTTCTAACCAGATTATGATTTTAATTAGTAAATATCCTTATTAAAATCTGAGTTCATGGTATAGTTTATCTTGCAAAACATTTTGGAAACAGAATGCAATCAGAATCTTACAAAAATCTACATGTAAGAAGATACCAAGCATTGTCAGAGCAAAGTATATTGAAGGAATATAATCAGAAAGATAATAAAATAAAAACCAAAAATATTAACAAACTTAATAGATACTATTATGATAATAAAAAGGATTTGTTTTTAAGCTTTCCAAGAATGACTAGAGACTAGATGTAATTTCTATGGTAGGCAGATGAAAAAGGCAAAATGTTGTCAATTCATGTATAATGGGGGTTATAGAAAAATATTCTACTGAATGGAAAATCATCTGGGGAGTATGAAAAGCTGTTAGTATCTACATTCAGATTCACTTAAGGTGGCTTAAATGAAGCAGCTTGTAGTTGAATATCTGCTCTAACTTCTTCGGATATAAACTATATTTGGATATAAACTAATGATGTCTTTTGTTCTCAGAAAAGACCATGACATCAGGGAGATGATGCCATGACAAGCACATGAATTGTATTTGAGTGGTGGAGGGAGGGGGGACTGTGCTAAGTCACCAGTCTCACATTTTTCTCCAGAGCTATCTGAGTCTAGTGGTCGGATATGAATCAGAATGACTGGAGTTGGCCCTGGATGTGAGACAATCAGGGTCAGATGACTTGCCCAAGGTCTCACAGCTAGTAAGAGTTAAGTGTCTGAGGCCAAATTTGAATTCAGGTCCTCCTGACTCCAGGGCTAGTACTCTATCCACTGTGCCACCTACTTGCCTCAACCCTCTACTCCAGAGGTGACAAACATTTTCCTGCCAAGGGCCTTAACAATTGACTGGTTAAATTTGGCTAAACACTTAATTTATAAAGCTCCTAGATTTATTGAATTTTGAGTCCCACCTACAGTTGCCTTGGCAGCATCAGAGCACATGGTCAACTGGCTAGCCATTTCCCACCCCTGCTCCAACCTGCGATTGAATCAAAGACAAGGTCTGTTTTCTCTGACTATAGTTCTTTACTTGGGGAACCAGTATTTCATGAAATTCTATAGGTAAAGAACTATTCTATGTTCTTTCCAAAAAACAAACCAGTTCCTCTAATTAGCTATTAATTAGAATAAATCAACTATCTAATAGTTAGAATTTTATTGTATGGTTGTCATTTTTTTTTACTTCTAAGAAACCATACTTCTTATTCATAGTTGAAAGGAATTCTTGGAATGGAAACTTATTCCACTGATTTAATTCTGTACCTCATCTATAACTTATATTCTTAGAGAAATTGCTTAGGGCACCAAACTACTAAATGCTCTTATGATCACACATTATATATCAGAGACAGGACTTGAATCTAGACTTTAAAATCCAAGGCTAGTTCTCTATTCATTATGCAGTGCCCATCTTTCATTTTGCTGTTTATATTTTGATTTTAACTTTTTTGAAGATCCTGCACTTTAGAAAGAATTTTGACCAATTAGAGAAGATCCATAATAGAGTGACCAGGATGATGAGAAAATTAGAGACCATGGCACTTGAGGATCAATTAAAGCTACTGTGAAAGGTTAGTCCAGAAATGAGAAGAGTTAGGAGATACATTTATTTAATTATCTGAGGATTGCTATGTGGAAAGGGGGTCAGATGTGTCCTGCTTAGTCCTCAAGGGCAGAAACAATGGACAGAAGTTTCAAAAAAAAAGACAAATTTAGCGCTTGAATGAAGGAAAGCTTCCTAACAATTAGATTTTATAGAAAGTGGAAAAGGGTGGGGCTTGGGAGATGGTTGGTTCATCTTCACTGGTAATCTCCAAATTGAGGTTGGATACTGGATTCTTCAGGATACTGGAAACTGAATTTTTATTCATCTATGAGCTGAACCAGATGACCTTTGTGATTTCTTCTCATAATGAGATTTTATTAATCTGATATTTATTTTTAAATGGACAATAGTTTTAGCACTGAGGTGCACTATTGGCCATTAACCTTATCAGTAGTTAGGAAGGACCTGGCAGGAGGCAAGTGCTATGTTTATTCTGGCAATTAAACACTTTTCCTTGTTAAGTGAAAATGCTGGGAAATGCCATGATCATGATCTCTAAGGGAAAGAGTCAAACTCCATGGGTAGAAGTCTAACTCAATAACATGATGGTCAGATCTTAAATAGGGTTAGAAGAGAATGAGGTTATATACATACATACATACATACATATATATATATATATATATATATATATATATATATGTATATATTTGTCAATATAGACATTATTAGTGACCTTGAAAGGAAAAAGATTCTTTCAAGTAGCAGGTTTGAAAACCACAATAAGAATGGCATATATTCAGTCAGATAATATAATTCATTTTTTTGACATAAGTAGCCAAACATCAAATTAGCCTTCATCAAAATAATCCAATTGTTATTAATTATACCTTGTAACTGACTGTAAAGATTTCATATTGAATTCACCATGATTTTATTTGAACTTCCTTTGTGCTTAAAAAAATTTTTGCTTTTGTGATAGTAAGGACTTATTTTCTGTTCTTGCAATCTCCACTTGCTTTTCCCCTCCCTTCTTTCTCAAGCTACCCCAAATGTCCTTCCTATCAACGCTGCTTTGGATTCCAAAAATATTAACCCTGAACTTAACTAATTCAACTGTACACTGTCCTTTACCCCATAGCAACTTGGTCCTTTGCCCTAACACTGCTTGTTAGTTTCTACATTTCCACTCAGGATCACTCCTACCACCATCCAGCTATGCTTTTACATATGTTTTACAGAATGTAGATGAATAAAAGTCACACGTGCATTCTGACTAGGTCTATTATCTAATTATATAATCTCAGCCACTCTTTCACAGCATCATTACTAATTACCAACTCTTTTATTCTTCCCTGATTGATTCTCTATCCAGTCCTTGTCTGGATCTGTCCAAACTTTTAATTCTCTTCTCAAGTCAACTACATTCTTCCCTCTCCACTCCCTCTCATTAGGACATATCATCTCATACTTCTCTTAAGTTGAAGAGTTCCCATTTACTTCCTATCTCTCCACTTTAAATTAACTATACATTTCAATCTTAGAGGGAGAGGTAAGCCTTCTTTTTATTACTAATTCCTAATTTGGTGCTCTTGATTTCCATCCTGTTTCATGTCTTCCCTGAACTTGTCAATTTAAATATGTCCTTTCTTTCATTAATTTTCAATATTTGTGTGTCCTCGGCTCCTTCTGTACTATTGATGAACACTCACAGATCCCCCCATATTCTCTTTTTTAAAAATAAATTTCTTTATTTTTCCAAAAATGCTAAGACAGTTTTTGAGATTTATTTTTGAAAGATTTCCACATTTTTCTTCCTCCTTTTCTTACCTCCCCCTCCCCTTGACTAATCTGATATAGGTTATACATGTAGAACTATTTTAAACATATTTATATATTATTCACATTGTGAAAGAAGAATAATAACAAAAGTGAAAAAACCATGAAGTATAAAAGAGATTTTAAGAACTGAATATAGTCTGCATTCACACTCCATAATTCTTTCTCAAGATATGGATGGCAATTTTCCTTCACAATTCCTTTGGAATTGTTTTTGATTAATTTTACTGCTGAGAAGAGCTGTCTGTCATAGTTGATTATCACACAATGCTTCTGTTAATGTGTACATGTTCTTACTTCACTTAATGTTAGTTCATGTAAGTCTGTTCAGACTTTTCTGAAGTCAATCTGTTCATGATTTCTTATAGAAAAATAACACTACATTACATTCATATACCATAACTTGCTCAGTCATTCTTCAATTGATGGGTATGTCCTTCAATTTCCAATTCTTTGCCACTACAAAAAGAAATGCTTTAATTATGTTTGAACATGTGCGTCTTTCCCCCTTTTTATGATCTCTTTGATATATATATATATATATATGTATATATATATGTATGTATATATGCCTAATATTGGTATTTCTGGATCAAACGGTATGCACAGTTTTATTACCCTCTGGGCATAGTTCCAAATTGTTTTTCAAAATGTTTGACAGATCTCCTTCATTCCTAAAAAAAATTTCACTTGATAGTAATATCTCTTCAAGCTAGCATCCTTATACTTTTCCTCTTTTTTACAGTCAAATTCCCAGAAAAAAGTCTACATTGACTCTACATTCTTACTTTTTACTCACTTCTCAACCTTCTATAGTCTATTTCCCAACCTCATGACTCAACCAAAAATTATTCCTTCATTGATCTCTTAGTTGACAACTTCCAGTGCCTTTTCTCAGTTTTTTATCTTTCTTGCCATCTCTTCAGTATTTGATGCTGTTGATCATCTCATTCTTCTGGATATTTTTTAATCCTTGAATATTTTGTGATGTTCTCTATTGTCTTTTCAACCAGCCTACCTGTACTTTCTCGGGCCTTTGTTGTTAGTTCATTATCCATATCCCTTTTATGAATACACAGCAGGACTCTGTTCTGAATCCTTTTCTTTCTCTACCCAATTTCTCTTGGCAGTCTTGATACCTCTCATAGGTTAAATAATGATCATATGCAGATGATTCCTCAATCTATATCTATAACTCCAACCTCTTTCTTACAGTTCAATCTCAGTTCACAAAAATACCTATTGGGCATCTCTAAATGAAGGCCTCATATGCCACTTAACTTCCTATTCTTTGAATAGACAGTGTATTTTCCCCACCTTTCTCTTGTTATCCCTTCTACCTTAAATGACTTATACAGCTTATCTCTATCTTTTTAAACCCTTAGCTTAAGATATCACTTCCTCAGTGAAATTTTCTCTAATTCCTCTCTTATCTCTTTTCTCTTCAGTATGACTACATCATTTTATTTGAATCTTTTTTGTTTCTTTTACCTTCTATTCTAGTTTTCTGTTACATTTTACAGCAGCTAATTATGTCTTCTTCTGCTTCAACATCACTAGTTCCTTAGTTGTTTTTCACATGACATGTTTTCCCAACTTGTCATGATTATTTGGTAGCACTAAATTGTCTATAGACCAGGAAGAATGTGAATCTTAGAATTGAGAATGAAGTATTTTAGATGTAATCTGTGCAATACAGAATAAAATTACACTATCACATTCTTTGGTCTGAATTTTCTTAATCGTTTAAGGTGATATTAGCTTTTTAGCTTACACCATATTATTGATAGATCCATTTCAGAGGACAAAAATGGAGATATTTTGCCTTACCTAGTGAAATAACCATATGATTTTAAAGAAAAGAACTTATCCAATGAGTTTCATGAATGATCCTACTTCTCATAAAGGAACCTATTCTTGTATTAAATCTCAACTTAGAGTAGAAATTATAAGCATATGAACCTTAACTCAAATTCTCCTAGCTTTTTTTTTTTAATACTTTCTATTCCAACTTAAATTTAAAAAAATACTTTCATGCTTAATTTGTTTCTTCATCTGGATGATGATAATGAGTTGTTATTGACTAGTGTCTCCCGTTTAGTTCAATGCACCCTGGGCAGTATTCATAAAATGTTCCTTATGCGCCAGCTGAAATTGGTAGTGGTTTGGAGGCAGGGAGCCAAATTTATCAAAAGGATAATAGCTAAATATATTTTGTAGTTTTTTTTCTCCTGAATTTTAATGACTGAATGGAATTCTTATTCATTATTTATCTATTTTTGAATTTTATCAAATAGTTCTAGTGATAATTACCCAATCTCTATATTTGTAGAAAAGTGGCATATTATCAAGATAATAGCCTAATTTCATATTGATGAAGTATCTGTTAAAATTATAAACATAGATACATAAATTAATGCCAAGGAAAGCCACTTGTTGGTTAAAAAATATGGTGGACATGTGGAGAAGGGGTGAAGAACTATAGCCAGATACTACTTTTGATGAAATTAGCATTTTTCATTCAAAGAAATAGTTTTAAATTTTAAAATTCCTTTTATTAGGTGATATTCAGTTGTCATTGTTAACCAACAATATAAAAATAACAATAGTATGACTGTTTCATTCAAATCAACATCTCAGAAATGATGGTACTAAGTTAGACTTTTTTTTCCTCTTTTGCCTTAAAGTCAGCAGAATTGGACTATGGTCCCAGTAATTACTTCCTTCATCTATAAAATGTGTATTAATTTATCTTACTTAGAAATGTTTTTATGCCTTCAAGTACATTCAATGAGGGTTAAACTCCCTTCCTCATATGTGATAAATTTGAGAAAAATAGGAGGAAGAGAACAAGTCTTTATGAACCTCCTGCCATGTACCAAGCACTTTACAAAAATCTCATTTGATCCTCAAACCAATCTTATGTAGTAAGTGCTATTTTTATCTCCATTTTATAGTTGAAGAAACTGAGGCAGATAGAAGTTAAATGTCTTGCCCAGGATCATACAACTAATTTGCATTTGAGACTGGATTTGACCTCAAATGTTCTTGACTTAGACTTAGTACTCTATTTACTGTGCCACTCTATCTACTTGTGCCCCAAAACAAACAACAACAAAAATAGATAAATACTATTCTACCTATTCTTCATGCATTGGGAAATCTAATTTCTCTGAAATCTTCCATGGGATATGGACATGTTTGGAAATTAAAACTTAGGAGACTGACAGTATTCATTGACAATCATTATTCCTTTTGGCTCAAGCTCAACAGATTGAGTTTTAGATAACTCATAAGTAACTTGTTCTCAACTTTCTTTTTTTTTCCTTTTGCAGTATATTTTTGATGTAACATATGCTTATAGCACTGATTGTAAATAGATATGATTCAGAGTTGAATTACTTTCTTTTCCAAAATGAGTGGAGTGTAACATTATTCAAATTTATATCTGGGACTTGGCAAACAAACCTATCACATGAATATGGAAGGTTGGGCTTAGACCAAACTTTCACTCATCAGCATTCACTCTCCTAACCAAACAAGGAAAAGGAAAATTTAAAAAGCATAAGGTAAGAAAAGAAAGAAAAAATACAGAAGCCAAGATAATTGTTAATTTAGCACCATATTTCAAATAACTATTATACTCACATTTTGAAAGTAAGAAGATGAAGGTACACTTTGAGTATAAGCTAATTAATAAGGCATCACACAAAATGGCAAGAAATAGAAGTACAAAAACTTCAAACCTCAGGCAAAGTATTTAGATCAGAGAACACTGTATTAAATGTCCAGAAGATCATAGATGAATGAAAATCAAAAGGTACCAGTGAGGAATATTGTTGACTTGCTTCTTCACAAGGGCATACTATATAATTTTAACATTTGTTGTAATGAAAACCCTGTAAGGCAGAGGGAAAAATCTAACCCTTTGGTAAAATAAGTGACACCCAGCAGCCTCTTTTCATGAAGAGGCATGAATATATCATTGTTTCACTTCACATAAGCAAAAAGCATATTAGAAAATGTTTCAATCTCAAATATTTTCTTACAACATATCCTTTTGGTGAAAATAAATATGTTGGAAGTGCCATAGACCATGATCTTTTATTTATGTAAGATGCAGAATATTGATGAGAATACTTTATGGAAAATACTGAGAAATCAAAATCTAGTTATAAGAGAAAGTCAACGATGCATTCATATGATTTTCCTTTTATTTTGCTATAAATTTTGCTAGTCTTATCAATTTTTTGCATTTTTCAACCAAAAAAATCCAAATTAGGATGATTAAGATGTATTTAGAAGACAAATCAAGGAAAGGAGGGGTTCACAAGAGGTAAAATGGACAATTTGATGAAGGCAACTGTACAAATAAAACCAAGGCAACTAAAATTAGAAAGGAATAGTTAACTACAAGGAAAAAAAATCTTTGTGGCAGGCTTTTTTATAAAGGTCTTATTTCCAAGACAATTAGGTAGGCTTCTTTGATAAAGGTGTTATTTCCAAGATAATCAGTTTTTCCAAGAAACTAATCATCAATAATAAAAGTACACTGACTTTTGTCATTAACGAAGAAATCCAAAATACCAAGAATCATGTAAAAAAAAAATCTACATCACTAAAGATAGAGAAATGCAAATTAAAACAAATCTGAGGTTCTCATACCCACAAGACTGACAAAGATAACAAAAGACTGTACTGAAAGTGCTATGAGAAAATAGACACATTAATACACTGTTAGGGGAAGTGGGAATTTTTCCAGTCTGGAAAGCAATTCGCATCTATTCCTCCAAAGTCCCTCATCTGTACATAGACTTTGACCCAGTAATACCAGTTGTAAACTTAATTATGAAAGAGATAAAAGGAATAGGAAAATGATTCATGTTGTATAAAAATATTTATAGCAGATAGAGCACCAGCCCTGGAGTCAGGAGTGCCTGAGTTCAAATCCTACCTCAGACACTTGCTTTGGGCAAGTCACTTAACCCCATTTGCCTTGCAAAAAAAAAAAAAATCTAAAAACATTTATAGCAGGTCTTTTTTTGGAGTAGTAAAAAATTGGTACCCAAGGAAGTGCCTGTCAATTGGGAAATCACTTAAATTATAGTGTATATATAAACATAATGTAATGCATGATGTTCCTTATTTTATTCTACATCAGTTTATAGAAAGTCTTTCCAAATTTCTCTCAGATGCAGAATAAAGCAGGCAGTGACAGGAGCACAATTTACACAATAACAATAATATTATAAAGATAATTTTGAAATTATTCTTATAAACTCTAATCAAAAACAATGACTAATCACAATTCCATAATTCCAAAGTTAAATGTTCTTGTTCTGACAGAGAAATTAACTCAGGATGTAGAATGAGATATTTTGGGACATGACCAATGCAGGAAATCATTTTACTTGACACTAAACATTTGTTACAAAGATTTTGTCAAGCTTTATTTTTCCAATTGAAGTAGCAGAGAAGATAAATTGATATAAAATATTTTTAAAAGATGAATTTAGAAACCTTTTCTCCCTCTCCCCTAGAGTTTTAAGGAATTTCTTTTGCAAGAGATGCTATTCAAAGGCTGAGGTTGTCACTGAGAAATCAGGGAATTTAAGATCCAAAGATATTAGAACTACTTCTTTGAATAATCATAATAAGGCTGGTATGATCAAGTAGTTGAAGCATAATAGTCATTATGCTTTAATACTAGTTGTTATAGTTGAGTCATGTACTTTATTCAGCCAATTAAATTAGGTATTATCATTATTTGAAATTTGCCATAATTAAAAAAAATGATAGGAATTGGATTTGCTATTTCACAATATAGGGAACTCCTGGGTGAGAGCACTTACAGTTCAGCACCCTCTCTGCCATAACTATTTTTGTTGTTGTTGAATCATTTCAGTTGTTAAGGCTCTGTGAGCCTTGTGGTTTTTGGGGTTTTCCTGACAAAGACACTGGAGTGGTTTGTCCTTTCCTCCGACAGTTCATTTTAGAGAGATGAGGAACTGAGACAACAAGGTTAAGTGACTTGTGCAGGGTAACCAGCTAGTAAGCATTTGAGGCTGAATTTGGACTCAGGTCCTCCTGATTCTATCCTCTGTGCCACTTATATATCTTTTCACAAACCAGGAAGAGTATACATGATATAGAGTAAATGAATAAAGATCAACAGAGGGACCAATAAATAATTTTGTCATTAATTCTCCATCTGTATAGGAAGAAGAAACAGGATCAGTCAAGGTGGAGACAGGAGAAAACAATGCAACCACACTCCCCTTACATGAACAAAGATCTCAGGCTAGAACAAAACCATGTGGTGATCAGACTTCTAAATCATAAATTCAAAACATAGGCAAGTGACCAGGGAAGGAAGTGTGGAACAAGTGTGGGCTGGGACCACTGAACCAGATCCTAGAGCAGAAAAAGGAATCAAGATCTCAGACTCAGTCCTCAAACATGAACCTGCAATTCTCTCCTTGGGATTTGGACTTTAGATGACAAAAAAACAAACAAACAAAAAACACACATTCACACACATACACACATAAACACAAACACATAAAACACAGAAATTCAACAGTAATTCTGAATCCCAGAGGGGAATCTAAGACTCAGTCCTACAAAAAAGGATGCTGAAAACAGAAGTGTTGAGCAGAAGAGGTCTGAAGGAGTGCCTGAATAGCTATGAATTAGATAAATTATATATATATATATATAGATTGAACACTTTGATTATCTTTCCTTAAGTAAATTTCCTCTGAAGGGCTGTTTTTCTTTGTTTATTATATATAGCTGCTTTTGTTCTGGTCCTTTTTTTTTTTTTTTAGGTTTTCACAGGGCAAATGGGGTTAAGTGGCTTGCCCAAGGCCACACAGCTAGGTAATTATTAAGTGTCTGAGGTCGGATTTGAACTCAGGTACTCCTGACTCCAGGGCCAGTGCATTATCCACTGCGCCGCCTAGCCACCCCTGTTCTGGCCCTTTCAATCAATAAAATTGTCCCAATCAGAAAAGGGCATGAATGACACTTATAATGTGTACGTGCTATTTCGCACTTTGCTTTTAGTCAAGGACTCTTTCATTTTAGGGGGCAAATGCTTATTGAATTATAGTGAAATAATTCTTAAAATGAACTCTATATTTCTTAAGATCTTCAAGCTTTGGCTTGTATAAGCTCCATATGTTGTTCGAAAGTTGTGAATGTTTCTAGTTTTTTTTCCTAGGTTTTCTAAACATTCTCTAATTTTCTAGTGAAAAAATAAAATGAACTTTTCTAGTTTTCTAGTTTCTTTCCACAATATTTTTTCTTACTGGGACCTGGACTTTACCCTATTCTTTCTGTTTACCTTCTTGTTAGCCATTGCTTCAAGTATCATCAAATAAATTATTCTTATACAACATGGACTCTGGTAACAATCTCATTATTTTCTCCTATCCTAATCAATAAGATTAAGTTATTTAAGAGCTTGCATGTGTAATATATCTGTAGGTCTCTTTGTTGTATGGAACTCCATCCCACTTCCAGTTTCCCTCATTTCTGTATATCTCAATCTCTCCCTTCTAATAATCAATAAACAATATAAAATAATTGTTTTATTGGCTCTTTCAAGCATTTCTGAAACTATTACCCTTGAACTCCATCAGCCAGTCACTAATATACTAATGAGGATGTATAAGTAACATTAAAGAAGACAAAGATATGAAGACCAGCTAGCTCAGACCAAGACTTCATGTCCTAAATTGATGCAACACATAACATTATTTTAATGCTTATTGAGGAATTCATTTTCATGATATTAGATGACTGGTGAGTGAATCACATAGTACATATATCTAGCTGACTCAAAAATGCTTCATGTTATGCTCCTTGCATCTTTGCATCATCTACCCTTATTACTGTCATCACTTTCCCCTTTTAGTTCTAGAACAATAATTAAATCAAGACTGCCATTGTACTAGAAATAGTGTGTTCATCTATTCTCCTATGGCTCCACTCACCATCCCTGTAAGTTTTCAAATCTGCCTAAACTTCATACCAATACATGTCTTTTCCTAACCTATTAGAATTTAAGATCCTCAGACAAAGGGACTGTCTTTCTTTTGTATTTTTATTCCTTGTGCTTTACACAATTTACACATATAAAGTTTTTTAAAATTTTTTCTCACTCTTTTAAAGTAGATTTTATTGATATCATGCTTGTACATCACTTAGATTTCTTCCTATGCCCTCTCTACCCATCCCCTTCTCAGAGAGGCATCCATTGTGATGATTTTTTTAAGGAAAAAAAATCAGCAATGCCAATTAAAACATTGAAAAAAATCTAGAGGTGGCTAGGTGGCACAGTGGATAGAGCACCAGCACTGGAGTCAGAAGTACCTGAGTTCAAATCCAACCTCAGACACTTCATAATTACCTAGCTTGTTTGGCCTTGGGCAAGAACACTCAACCCTATTGCCTTGCAAAAAAAAGTGAAAAAAAAAAGAAAAAATCTAATATTATGAGCAATATTCTATGCTTGTGGTCTCCTACTTTTGTAAAGCAGGAAGCAAAAGAGGCATTTTCTCATATTTCTTCTTTTGAACAAAGAATATTCATTGTAATTTTTTGTGTTTTATTTTGCTTTAGAATTGCTCTTCCCATTTACTCATTATGCATATTGTTTTCTTGATTCTGCTTGCTTTACCTTGTATCAGTTCATATAAGTCTTTCCATGTTTATCTTCTTTCATGTTTATTATAGTTTTTCTGACTGCACAATAATATTGCAATGCATTCATATATAATGATTTACTATGTTCTATGTAAATGTTAATACTTTATCATTCATCCCTCTGAAAGAGTATATGTTGAACAATTAGCAAAATCATGGGTGGCATTATTAACTAAAATAAGATGTCAGAGAGGATATTGATAGCTTTCTATATGTCAACTTTCTAGTGTTTAAAAACTTTATGAAAATTATTTGTACACTTTTTTTAGTTTTTTGCAAGGCAAACAGGGCTAAGTGGCTTGCCCAAGGCCACACAGCTAGGTAATTATTAAGTGTCTGAGACCGGATTTGAACCCAGGTACTCCTGACTCCAAGGCTGGTGCTTTATCCACTACGCCACTTAGCCACCCCATTTGTACACTTTTCAAAGGTGATTGATGAAAATATGAAAATCATAGAAACATACAAATAGAATTTTAGAGTTTGAAGAAATCTCAGTTACTATGCAATTTAACCTATAAATATGTAAGAACAATAATATATATATTGCATTTCTATTATTATTATTGATTTGGAGTGTTTTTAATATGACTATTAATAGTTTTCAATTTTTCTTTGGAGATCATTTTGTTCATATCTTTTGACTTTTTATCCATTAAGGAATAGGAATGATTTTTGTTCTTGCATTTCTGTGATACATACAACATGTGTAAATATGTATATATCTTATAAACATATGTATATACATATTAGATCTATGAGAGATATTTGATACAACTATTTTTATCAATCAACAATTTTCTTTTTCTACTAGTTGCATTCATTTTGTTTGTACAAAAACTATTTGATTAAATGTATTGAAATCTTTTATAGTTGTCTCTATCCTGTGTTTGATTAAAAATTTTCTACCTACTACTATAGGACTAATGTTTATAAGAAGTTCCCATAACTGGTTAGTCCCAAGCTTCCTATCTCACCCATGAAAACTCTATAAAAGGGATTGGTTTTTTCCCTCAAAGGACATATAGTGGTCCAGGGACCTGATTGGCCCCTGTTTCCTTGAAACAGCTTTCTAGTCATCCAATATAACTAAAAATTCCCGGGTGTAATAGGGTGTACACCAGCCTCTCAAATGATGGATTTCTGAAGACCATAGGAGCCACCATATACTACCCTGGTACCCTGGGTCCGGCTGACCAGACCCATTTCCATTGGAAAAGAAAGGGAACTGTGTTCTGAGAAATTAAGTCCCATCATATTTTTGATACACATCCTTACTCAATAAAATTTCTTTTCCTGACTGTCCAGTGAGCTTTGATTACTTGACTTTATCTAACATTAAACCTGAAGAAAGTGTTAACCGTAGAACCTCATCAAACACCTACCCATAACTGTGATGGGTACATAGATCTGCTTCTTTTCTTAATTTGTTGATGGTTTGATGTTTAATATCCAAGTCATGTATCTACTTCTCATTTATCATGTAATATAGTATAAACTGGTGGCCTAGGCATATTATATATGAGATTGCTTTCTGGTTTTCCTAGCAGTCCTTGTCAAATAGGGAGTTATTGACTGGGTAATAATGGTTTGGAGTTTATGAACACTAGATTTTTGAATTTCAATGATTTCTAATTTTTCTTTATTTAGTCTGTTTCATTGATCTAACTTTCCTATTTTAAAAAGAGTACCAAATGTTTTTGAAAATTATTTCTTTAAAGAATTGGAAATTAAGTAAATGTCCTTCAGTTGGGGAATGGCTTAGCAAACTGTGGTATATGTATGTCATGGAACACTATTGTTCTTTTTTTTTTTTTTTTTTAGGTTTTTGGCAAGGCAAATGGGGTTAAGTGGCTTGCCCAAGGCCACACAGCTAGGTAATTATTAAGTGTCTGAGACCGGATTTGAACCCAGGTACTCCTGACTCCAAGGCTGGTGCTTTATCCACTAGGACACCTAGCCGCCCCGAACACTATTGTTCTATTAGAAACCAGGAGGGATGGGAATTCATGGAAGCCTGGAAGGATTTGCATGAACTGATGCTGAGTGAGATGAGCAGAACCAGAAAAACATTGTACACCCTAACAGCAACATGGGGGCAATGATCAACCTTGATGGACTTGCTCATTCCATCAGTGCAACAATCAGGGACAATCCTGCAATGCAGAATACCATCTGTATCCAGAGAAAGAACTGTGGAGTTTGAACAAAGACCAAGGACTATTACCTTTAATTTAGAAAAAAAAACCTGATATCTTATTGTCTGATCTTACTATCTCTTATACTTTATGTTTCTTTCTTAAGGATATGATTTCTCTCTCATCACATTCAATTTGGATCAATGTATACCATGGAAACAATGTAAAAACTGGTAAATTGCCTTCTGTGGGGGGGGGGTGGGGGAGGGAAGTAAGATTAGGGGAAAAATTGCAAAACTGAAAATAAATAAAAAATTTTTAAAAAAGAAAATTATTGCTTTATAGTTTGAAATCTGCAAGTGATATTCCCCCTTCATTCCTACCTGTTTTCATCATTTCTCTTTATAATCTAGATTTTTTGCTCTTCCAAATAAATGATACCTATAAAGTATCTCTTTGGTAATTTAATTTTTTAGCACAAATTTAAAAGTTAATTTTGGTACTTTTGTCTTTTTTTATTATATTGGCAAAACCCAGTAAGGAAAATTCAGTATTTCCCCAGATATTTATGTTGTTCTTTATTTATTTAAGAATATTTTTGCACCTTGATGGATGGACGCAGTTCCTCTCAGCAGTTCATAGAGTTATGATAACCCTAGGAAATTGGCTATTCCCATTCAGAGGAAGAAAAACAAAACCAAAAAAAAAACCCTACAGAGCACTACATTCACTTTTCAAATTTTAAAAAATTTCTGTTATGTATTTCTTTCCTATCTCATGGTTTCCTTTCTTTTCCCTAATCCTAATTCTGTATGCTGAAAATGACTAATGTGTAAATATGTTAAACACAAATATGTATATACAATATTCACCTGACCACCACTGAGTGAAGGGGAGTGGGAAGGGTGGAAGGAAATTAAACAATTAAAAATATGCATATGCATGTGTATGATGGTGGGAAAACTTTTATATATGTAATTGGGAAAATTAAATAAAATACCAATTAAAAAAATTTTCAACTATATCTATACAAGTTTTGAATGTATTCTCGAATATTGACTCCAAAATATTTTATGTATTTTGTTGTTATTTTTAATGAAACTTCCCTGTGCATTAATGTTTTCTGGATTTTATTATTACTATTTAGAACTGCTAATGACTTTTATGGGTGTTTTAAATACATATTTCTATGTTAATGAATATATTAATTATCTTGCTTGATATATTAATGGATTTGCTAGGATCTAAGAAAAACTTCATGCTGTCTTCATATAGTAATAGTTTTGTCTCTTCCTTCCCTATTTTAGGCCTTTCACTTTCTTTCTTTTCATTTAAATCAGTGCTCTATCTAGACTGCATAGTATTTCTCTGCTATGGCAAAGTAAACTTCCTTTTGTTAACTGATTACAAATGCTTCATTTCAGACTGGCTTACAATACCATGCTATTTTGTGTATGTAGGTTTAGTTGATATTGGCTCCTTCTCTATGATTCTTTTAAGCATAATATGTAATTCTTGTTTCACTAAATTGATATTGAATTTTCATCTTTGCTGTGTCTGATACCATGATTATAACTTCTGCTTTTGTATCTTTACCTGATGCATAGTGAATTTTATTCCAGTTTTTCATTTTGATTCTGCATAATTTCTTAATTCCTACATGTTTTTTTCTTGTATATAACAGTTAGTTTTTGTTTTCTTATCCATTCTGTCACTCTCATTTTATTGGAGTGCTTAATTCATTTACATTTACATTCATGGTTTCTAGGCTTCTGTTATTCTCCATTTGTCTCTAAAGTAATTCTTTTTTAAAAAAAAATCCTCTTTTTTTCAGTTACATCAATACTTTGCTCTGTAGTTAATTTTGCTCACAGTACTTTGATGCTAATCTATTCCCAAATGTTCCCTTCCCCTTTTTTTTGCACCTATTTGCCTACACTTTCTGTAGTTCTTAGATTTTATTTAAATTATTAATTTATGGCTTCTGGCAGGAGAAGCCATATTTAGAACTGCCTGGCCACAGCATGAAATCCAGAATCCTTTGAGCTTTTCATCGAGATAGCCATGGTGAGGGTAGGTGCTATTCACAAGCCCCTCAGGTGAGAGTCCTCCGCATAACCCAGAGCTTCCATGATCATGTGGCCATTTTAAGCTTCAACTGGGAGAGAACCACCACTAATAAGAGATTCTTTCATTGAAGTTCTTGGTCCAGCACAGCCAACTCTTACTTTGTTTATTGGCTTCAAGTGAGAGTGTTGGAACCCAGCCAGGGGTAGCTGTTGTTGCTCACCAGTGGACAAAGAGGCCAATGGTGAGGTGGACCTTCAGCTTGACCTTCATTTGGAAGGTGATACTGACTCTGTGACTGGTACTCCTTTATTACTGCTTTTCCATTGGCATCCCCTTCTACAACAAATGGCTAATGAAGAATTTCTACTTCCCTCTCTTTATGACCCTGCTTCACCTCATAGTGATATTTCTTTTCTTGGTTCTGTCCCAAGCCCTGGCACAGTGGTGCCACCAGCACCCCTGAGTGGTGTAGAGCTGGGCTGACTACCTCCAGCGAGTAGCTCCCACAGCATTGGCAGCGACACTTGACGTGGGTCTGTCTAACTGGAGCTTTCTGTACATCATCCTTTCACTGTACATAATGACAAGTCCTCAGTAGTCCTCTTCATTTTGATCTCTTCCCTGATCTTCAAGCTAGAGGAACTGTGGGACAGCACTAGTCCTAGTGGTCCTGCTTATTGCTGGTGGCCTCTTCATGCTCACTTATAAATCCACACAGTTGGTATTAGGAGTCTCATTTATTGGAGGAATTTGATGGACCCTTACCCAAATCCTCCCACAAAAGGCTAAACTAGGTCTTCAAAATCCCATTGATAACATGTACCATCTTCAGCCACTCATGTTTTTGGGACTCTTCCCTCTGCTATTTTTGAAGGTCTCCATTTGTCTACATCTGAGAAAATCCCATTTCCAGGACCCAGGGATCCTCCTGGGTGTCCTTGGGACTCTGTTTTTTGGAGGGATTCTTGTCTTTGGCTTAGGCTTTTCAGAGTTCCTGTTAGTCTCCAGAATCTCCAGCCTGACTCTCTCCATTGCTGGGATTTTTAAGGAAGTCTGTACTTTGCTGCTGGCAGTTCATCTGCTGGGAGACCAGATCAGCCTACTGAACTGGCTGGGCTTTGCCCTCCTATCTTTCTGGGATATCCCTCCACCTCACCCTCAAAGCTCTCGACTCTAAAAGTGAAAGTGGTCCTAGATCCCACAAAGGTCCTGTCTCCAGCTCTGACCTGCTCCTATGGAACAGGGAACCTAGTGTCAAGGAAGATGAGGTTGAAGGGGAAACGTATTTTGTGGCCCAGAGGCAGTAATGACCTCCTGACTGGTGGATCCTGAGCCATCCCACTCTCCTCCTGTACTTATTCTTCTTTGTACACCACTGGCAGCAATTATGTGGGCAGTTCCAAGTAGCCTGTCCCATTGAATGGACAGCAGTGGGCTCTGTGATGTCCTGACTGGGGCTCAGCTGATAGAATGTATCATGGTGGAAGATGTTTTAGTGAAATGGCCATTATTGTAGTATTCTTGGTATTCAGGACCAAACTAGAGGTGTTTGGACCATCAGGGTGAAATAGCCTTATTACCAAGTCTTCAAAAGAACAAGACTTGGATAGAGATCACAGTGGAAGATGGGAATGGGCTGGTTCACCTAGATTGGTTTTCTAAGACTTCTTAGACCAAGTATTGTCCTACTTCAAGGGATAATCAATATTATTAAGGGAAGAAAATGTAAACCATCACTATTCCCCAGCATGGAAGGTAGATGGGCTGGGACCTCAGAACCTGGAAAGCTTTGCTCAGAGAGCAGTTTATTTTTATTTATTTATTTGTTTGTTTGTTTATTCATTTATTTATAGTTTGGAAATAAATGCTTTTTGGTCCACTGAAAAAAATTATTAATTTATTTTCATTTATTCAATTTACTTATCATTTTTTCTACACACATATTTTATTCCTTCTTCTTTGTCATTTAGTTAAGTAATTAATTCAAAAATCTAATCTTCCATCCTTTCTTCCAAATTCTTAAGTTTACTTTTCTTTCTTTTTCCTTCTGAATCTAGAAGCTCTGAGTTTTCTTAGGTCTTTTTCCTACATTAAGGCATATTTTATCTTTTTAAATACATCATGTTCTAGGGGGTTATGAGGTTTTTGTATTCTATCTTCAAGGCAAAGCACTTTGGTTTATATAAAATTAATGTGTTCTTTTTATATTATTGCCTTTTTCATATCTTTGGCTGAATAATATTCTTGTGTTCTAAAACTTCTAATCTTGCTCACTTCTTTAAAGAGATTCTACATTGTGAATTAATTTTTTTCTAATCTCTAATTAAAATTTAAAATTCTGCATTAAATATTGTAATGCTTGACACATTTGATTCCAGTTTCTTTATCCATTTACTTTCCCTTTTGAACCAACATGGAATTTCTTTCCCTAATTTCATGCTCTCTCTGGACTCCATGAACTTCTCTCCAACAGGCATCTGTTCACTTTCCTTTGTATAATTGTATTTATTAAAAGAGTTTTGTACTTTCTTTTTGAAAAAAAAAAGGATATAAGACCACCTTAGGCTTTTTCATGGCAGAGGACAAAGGAACTACCCCCTAGAAAACTCAGGTTTTCAGTTCCATTTCCTTTAGGACAAATCTTTCCTTTAGGACAGTCTTTTACACTGGAATTCCACCCCAACTAACCCTTTGCTTTTATTCTTCCTTTCTCCTTACTAGGAAGAATTGAAACCTACTATTTATTGACGGGGTAGAATCTATTTTATGATTTGCCCTGAAGACATGTTTGGACTTATCTAAGCAGCAAGAATGTTTGATTAATCCTTATTACAAATATTGGATTTCTTGAATTTTCTCAAAGACCTATAGCTACATTAGCTTTTCTCTTAATCTTCTGGGAATATTTCCAGGGTAGAGAAAACTTCATTGTCTGAAACAGGAAATATTTAAAATATGAGAATATCTCCATTTACTTAAATTCAGAGCTCTAAGGTCTTGGATTTTTGTTTGTTTGTTTGTTTACTTATTTGGGGAGATAGACTTAATTTTATCAAGGCTCTTTGAAAAGTCTTCATTTGGTTGAAAAATAAGAAAATTATTCTCTTTCCTGATCTTTAAAGCAAGAGAATTGACTTTAATTTCTCAAGTCCTTTATATGTTCCATCAACCATCTTTCTACCTATCAATTTATCTCATTTGGGACTCAATGTTTGGAATATGGTCAAATGATGAGGCGAATTTTAATTTAAAAAGGCATTAGTATTAGAAATAGCAAAAAAGCTTGAAGTTAATTGTGAGGTTTTTTCCCCTACCTTTCATCACTCCTACCTTGAATAAGCAACTTTGAGATTATTCCATTGAAATTTGGAACTGAGAAATTTCCAAGGTGGTAAATAGGATTCTGACAAAGCAATTTGGTTACATTTAGAGGTAGTTAGGTGGCATAGTGAATAGATCACTAGTTTTGGCCAAAGGTGACCTAAATTTTAACCTTACTTCAGATAGTTGGATTTAGTCAGTTAAACTCTTTTACCTTAATTTTCTCATCTATAAAATAATAGATATATAATAATAGATATATATATAATACATAAAATAATAACTATACATACTACATGGGTTATTGTGAGGATTAAAAGAGAATATATAAAGTTTTGCAAAACTTAAATAAATATTAGTATTGTAAATCATTATTGTTATAATTATTGTTATTGTTATTGAATGAGTTGAAATTGTAGGAACTTGGTATGGGTTAGGAAATAAAATAATCTAGTCAGGGGTTCTCTAGGAATCTTTGTTGGAGCTATTGTCAGACCTAGAAGTAACTACAAAATATAATAAGTAAGAAAATATGAAAAATGTTCTATAAATAAATTAATTGAATTTATTGTGAACATTTCCACATAACTTTAGGGGCTCTTTTTTAGGTTTTAGTTTGTTCTGCTCAAATTTCAGTCCTTGCTAACTATGGTTGCTAATTTATCCAATGACAGATTGAGTAGATGCCAAAGACCAAAGAATAGAATGGGACAGAAAACCGAAGTTCGTATCCCAGGAGCTGGATTCCCAAGGGGACTGTAAAGCTCTAACTGAGAGGTCAGAAGGAGAGAATGTGACTAGCCATGCTGTAATTATTCAATGGCTTCAAAGAGAAGTTCAGTATCTATTCCAGAATTCTTATGCCAGCCCTAACATGAAATTCAAAAGGAAAAAAAGAGGGAAATGTACACATGCTTTTAATAGTAATTTGCTTATTTATTTTGGTCTGAAGAGAAGAGACATTTCTATGCTAAGCCTCCCTTATTTGCAGAAAAGTCTTTTTATATATATCAGTATCACAGGGCCTTATACCACCTCTACCACCCTCTTTTCTAATACAAACACTGTTTTAAAAATAGTTTCAAACTGCTTGGTTGGTTAAAGTACATAGTTTATGGGAGCGATTTAATGTTCCTTGTTTCTCTGGAATGACCACAATTAAATTAGACATAATGCAGCAGATTAATCTGTTAAAAAGGGCCTTGATAGCAAAACTTTTGTGGTTGTTTCAGCTTCTGCTGTTCTGATAGATAATGGTTATGTATCCATTATTTTATGCAGATTATGGTCAGAGTTTTACTTTTTCATTTAGTATACTCACTGTTTTCTTGATTAATGGATGACTCTTAGAAAAATTACAAAAAAATACTTAGCCTTAAAATGATTTTCTCTGCCACAAGTGTAGGGAATTAATTCAGAAATTGGATTAGTTGATTGATTTTGGGGAAGTGAGTCTTTAAGATTTTCCATAAACATACATTCATTTTTATATTTACTTTTACATTTACATGCACTTTTACATTTAAGCAGTATTATTAAGTTAATTCGCTCCATTATATTCTTGTTTAGACAATCAATAAAATTGTTGATATCTATCTATCTATCTATCTATCTATCTATCTGTCTGTCTGTCTGTCTGTCTGTCTATCTATCTGTCTGTCTATATCTCAAGTCCCTATTTGAAGCATTTACTGATTTCCAAGATGTAAAAGCTCACATTCAGAATTTAACAATAGACAAGTCTCTGAAATCAATTCATCAAGTTGTTTTCAGTTCTGGCCTGATTTATGTTTTGAATGACTACTTAAGGGAAACAACTAACCATTCTATTGTTATTATCAAAGTGACAAATCACTATCTCTAGTCTTCATCTATAATTACTCTTCCTCTGTGTCTCTAATGAACTCTTATCCAAACAATGCTGTTGATTTACTTTACTATTCCTGGAGGTTACACAATTAAGAGGATCCATTTACTTTTGGTAGAACTTCATTTTTAAAGTCTCAAGTGTCCAGTGGACTTCTTTATTTCTTTCTCTGTGGGACATTCTTCCTCTACTTTCAAATCTCTTTTCTACATTTATTACATTAAAATTCTATTTCCATTTTATTTAGTAGAGAATTTCATTATTCCTCATAATCTAGAATGTGGAGAAAAATTCCTTGAGCCTCTTCATGTTTTCTTCTGGGAAGATTAACCTGCATTTTTTAACATAGCAGTGATTCAGCCATGTAAAAAAATAAAAACATGCCATCATGTCAAAATTCCATCCTGTTCTCCAAACTAATTGAGATTTCTAGTCTCATTTTTAAAATTTCTGGTGAATATTTATAATTCATCTCATAAGTAGCTTCTAAAAGTCTTTTTGCACCAATATTTACATACTTTTCACTTTTCACCATCTTTTATCTTCTATCAGCAAGACAGTCTCATTCAATTTCTTGTCCTTTTTCTGACCTGTTTTACTTTTTTAGCTCATCAATTCACTTTATTTATTTCTTTTATCAATATGTTTTACTGACTTTTTCTACTCTACATTTTCTTAAAAACTGTCTCCTTTTCAAATCCTCTTCAACTCTTTTCTCTTCAGCACCTTCCACCTTTGAAATTCACTTCTCCTTCAGATTGAATCCTATTTCTCCTTCTTTTCAAATTGTTCTTCTTTAACCTTTCCTTAAGTTTTCTCCAAGATTCTGCTCAAATTCAATCTCTGACTTTCTTAACAATTCAGAAGTCTTCCAAATCTTCTTGACAATGTCCTTTTTCATTTCAATTCCATCTTCCACCCTTTCTTCCAAACAACCTTATTTTTCTACACTTAAAGCTTTATAGCTTTGGAAACACATCCTTCTGAGCCATCTTAGGGAATCAGATTGGAGGGTTCAATGAATTTCCTTGGTATGATTTCAAGATGATAATAAAAAATCACTAAGCTTATTTTGTTTTGATTTCAAACAATGAAATGCCTTCTCTTAAATAGCTAGCACTTACCTATTATGCACCTCTGACATAAATCATCTTCTCTTTGGTTGTAGTGTACTCAGAGACTCACAGTTACATGTCACTGTTGAGCAGCAAGAATCTTATTCATTTCTATATTAGAATTATATTTGTTTGGGAACTGCTCAGAAATCTGTCTCATGGCATCTGACAGCTTCAAAAGGCTTGCTGCCATGGAAAACGTTTGTGATGTTATATAAATATATTTCTAGGTCATGAGTTGCCATGTATTTTTTGGACATTGATGTTAAGAGGGAAATGACTAAACATTTTCTGAAAGGAAGAAAAACATAGTAAACAAATAATAATAACAAATAATAAATATATAACTGTCCAATAAACTGGCATTTTGTTTTTGAAAGCATTAGACTTATGTTCTAACAACCCTTTTAGCTGTAAAAGTCCATTTATTGCCAAAGCTCACCCCCACCCCTTAAAATATTCTTATTATCAGTCATTTTACAATATTAATGGTTCCACTGTTAATAGATCAAAGGACAAGGGAGCTATTATTTTTGTCCTCTATCTGTTATTCCATTAAGTAAGCCTGCCACTCTCAGACTGTTAGCACTCTATAATGAACCAAGTGCTCAAACCACATGGTATATACTAAGTCAAAGTTTTTCCTCTCATGTAATTTTTGCTGTATATTATGACTTGATAGGAAAAGTTACAACAATAGTATAGAGGGGGGAAAATCCTCAATACAGTTAGTAGCTTAGGTATATTTTCTAAAATTCAGTGGCATATGATGTGGATCTCTGTAATTTGTATTCCCATCTTGACTGATGTCCATTGCTTTGGTCCTAACTTTACCTAAAATTTGCTACATACAATTATTTTATCCATCCCTTTTCTCTGTCACTCAGCCCCACTTAGTCACTACATAATGAAACTAATTAGATCTCATGGCTGAACAAACCCTATTGCCTTAAGAGTTGGCATTAACTGCCCATGTCATCTCTTCAGCTGCTGTGGTTGCTCACCCCCTGTGTCAGTAATCGCACCTTTGCCTTCATTCTGTAACTGAGACACACTTACTTACATTTTTGGTATTCAGTTAACATATGCAAACTAGCGAGAAACAAATGATTTTTTTTATGAGAGGTCATCCTTCTGGAGGTATCTTAAAGAGCATAGAATTATGTGAGCAATAAACATTTCAATCTTTCACCTCAGTTAATGCTACCACTGAAGGCCCAGTCATCTCAACTAAGGTAGTCAAAGGATCAGTCAGTCAATCAATGGACCCCAAAATATAGTTGAATTTTGGCCCATTGACTGATTCGATGGCTACCCTAACAGAGGTGCCTGGGTCTTTGGTGATTACATTGATTCTGAGATGAGATCCAATTTCATCCCTATCTTTAATATTGTTACAGAATTATAAAACTTTTGGATCTAGAAAAAGACTTTGGAAATAATCTAATGCCTTCATTTTATAACTAAGGAACTTGAGACCTAGGAGAAAAATAATTTGCCTATGGTAGTTAGACTGAATACAGCTCTATCAATTCCATATCTACTGTTCTTTCTACCACAGCAGGCTACATTTAACCATACCACTGATCTGAAAGAGTCAGAGCCAAAGCATGACCATAAAGAACCTTAGGAAAGGTCTGAGTTATGTCTGACACACAGTAGGCCTTTAATAAATGCAAGTTCATCTAGTATTTTAGTAGGCATTTAATAAATGTTTATTGATTGATTGCCTCAAAGTGTAGAATTAGATCCAATTTCAGGAAAGTCACTAAAAAGTAGATCAGGTTTCCATTTAAACTATAGTTTAAACATTCAAACTGATTCATTTTAAAACCTAAATAGGTTCTAATTCTATAGAGATATTTTAACAAGGATCCAATGATCCTTTTTCAGGGTACTAAGGGATGCATATAGAATTATATATATAATATGTATATATATATATACATACATATATATATATATGACTATAATATAACCCATATCATCAATGCATATAATAATAAAATGCCATGGGCCATGGGTTGGGCACCTGCTCTTGAACCTGATCTCCTGACTTCCATTTCAATGCTAATTCCACAACATTTTGCCACTAATAAGTTTAGAAATAATTTATAAGGTTTATCTCTAAATTTAAAATCTCCACAAAGAAAAATTTTAATGAATGCTCAGAAATTCATCCTTTATATTATCATAGTCTTGAGATCTGAACTATTTAATTAATTTAACTCTCTGTAGGTGGATACACCTAGAGAGGTCCTCCCACCTTCATCTGCCTTTCTTATTCCCATTCATTTACAAAAAAGACCAAAAGAAAATCCAAATATCTAAGACAAAATAGAGATTTTCTTGGAAAGGCCAACAAATGATGCTGAATAAGTGTATGTGCAATGGTTTCTTATAATGAGTGGAATAGATTGTGGAGCAGATGAAGACACAGAATACCTTGAATCAGCAGTAACTTTACTAGGATGACACAAATGATCCAGAGTCGGTACCTCCAGGTGCAACACAAATAGTTAAAACTTAATAATTTGATTGTGGACTTGTTAGGGTCTATCTACTTCTTGGGATCATTTAATAACAAGGTAAAACAACACTAACCTCTCTATATTACTCATTACTTTTTATTTATGAATTTTGTTCTAGTTTCTATCTCAGAAGTCAAATATTTATATGCAAATAACTTCAGAATTTTTTTTAACACTAATCTTGTGAAACATTGCATCAGATGCTCTAAAATATGAATTAAGAGCTCCTTTAAATGCTTATAAATGTGATAAATTGATGAGTGGTTCTATATATAAAACAAATAAGAGTCCTGCCCTCTGTGTCTGTTTTTACATAAGGTTTTTCATATGCAGACACACAGAGATCCTATATCTTTGTTGACACATACACACTGGTTTGGCTGATTCATTGGAATGGAACCGACTTGTTGAGTCAGCCAAAAAGGGCCATCAGACTGGCTGTTTGGCTTGGCTAAGTCAGCCAAAACAGCCAACAGCTTAAATTTACTGACACAATCATAGCATTTTTATATGAAAACAACAAGGCTAAGGGTTTCCCTGCCGTGATTTTCTAAAGATTGACAGCCCCAAACCACCTGGGTGTCACCCAGACCTTGCAGTTTTTTTAGTTGAGAATAGTACCAGGTAACCCTAAATAAGTGTTTATGTATCAATACTTTTTCTGAGAAACTGGACAAAGTGTACAAGAAAGTAGCACTCAGAACATTTTGTTTCTGGGAAAGTATTCCAAAGTAACTTCAAGAGGCTTAGTGAATTCATTTATCATTTACCTTAATACCTATGAATTCATGTCATATATACTCCCTGATCTATATTCAAGTACTTTGAAACAGACTTTCTGTTGATAGCTGTTTCCACAACATCTTCGTGCCTGAGCAGACCCAAATTCTTCTTTAAATCTCTAAAGAGATTTAAGAAATGGATTAAATTTCTTGACCAAATTTAGTCATCTGAATTTCACAGTTTTCACTTGGTTATCTCTCTTGCTGGTGATGCTTTAATATTTCGCCTTTAATCATCCTTTCTGTCAACATCTTTTTTGACAGTTTCTTTCAACAGTAACCAATGGCAGTTATTTTATTTTCTTAGCTGATGTTTTATCCACTTCCTGAAAAAGTTAATCTTTCAGGTGAAAAATGGGATATATCCAAATACTTATTTCAAGTGGAATCACAAGCAGTTAATATGACGTCTTAAAAGAGAAAAAGAAAAATGGCTTATAATTTTTATTCTTCCATTAACTACTGGAGTTACCTTAAGTTTCTCATTTAGATTCTGCTTCTTAATTTCCTCATCTGTGAAGTATGACTAATCACCACATTTCTGATATTTAACCCAAGGTATATTTTGAGGCAAGATGAGAATATGCATGCAAATAATTGGGACCATGTGTAAGAGGCTTGTAGGTACTGAGAGCAAGCTATACAAACAAGAAGGGGGAGGAGATGCAATTGTAATCTTAGATTGTATTACTAGAATTATTGTATCCAGAACTAGGAAGGTGATAGTCCCACTGTACTCTTTTCTGATCATACATTTAGAGAATTTTCTTCCATTTAAGATACCATATTTTAGGAGAACTATTGACAAACAACTGTATGATTCCCCTACCCACCAAAGGACAACCATCTTTGAGATAGGGCCAAAAATCAAGTCAAATAAGAACTACTTGAAGGAACTGTGTGATGTTTGGAAGAAGGACATTGAGATGTATAGTAGATATAAATTTGTTTTAAAATAGTTTATGATATAAAAATATTTTGAATGTTTTTTAAAAAAAATCCAGAAAATAAACTGATTAAAATAGAAGATCTCTGAAGTCTTTCTCAACTCCAATGGAAATTGGAGTCAATTATGAAAGGTATGGAAATGCAAATTTTGGCTCAATATAAGGAAAAAAAGTTAACAATTGGAGTTTAAAATTGTATAGTTTTCAAAGGCCTGTTAAATCATGCCTACACTGTGATGTAGCAATGCCACTACCAGGTTTATATTCTAGAAGATTTGAAAAACAAAAGGGAAAAGGACCCATGTGTAAGGACTTTGTAGCAACTTTGTTCTGGTGGTAGGGAATTGGAAATTGAGGAGATACCCATTGGTTAGGGAATGGCTATACAAATTGTGGTATGTTATTTAAATGAAATGTTATTCTGTTGTAAGAAATTATTCTTATAAACAGGATTCCCAGGGAAAAAAAAAACTGAGTTGAGCAGATGTGATGAGAAATGAACTATATACAAAATAAAACAATGTTTTAGGATTATCAGCTGTGAATAACTTACCTTTTCTCGGCAATGCTGTCACCCAAGAGAACTCTGAAGGACTTATGATAAAGAGTACTGTCCATCCCAAAGACAGAACTGGTAGTGTCTGAATACAGATTGAATCATACTTTTTTTTAACTTTATTTTTCTTGAGGTTTCTTTTTTTGGAGGATATGCTTTCTTTTACAAGATGACTACATATTTTTAACCTATATCAAATAACTTGCTTTCTCAGTGAGGGAGATTGGGGTGAGAAGAAGGGAGAGAATTCAGAACTGAAGGCTTTAAAAGTGAATGTTGAAATTTGTTTTTGCATGCAAACAAGAAAAATAAAAATAAAATTTTAAAAAAATTAAATGGACTTTCTTTTGAAGGCAGGGAATTCTAGAATCAATGAATATGTGTAAATAGGTTATTGTTGGTAGATGATCTCTAGATATAGTTCTGAAGTTCTCTGGTGTGCACCCCCCCACAGGTTATCAAATTATCAATTGATATCAATTACTCATTCAAACCTACTTAGCTTTAAGAAACAGTTAATATATTGGTTTAGTTGGTATAAGACATCCCTTCCAGGATGTTATAAAGTCCAGTGGAAAGAGAACTTGAGTTTAGAAAGCATATATGACAAAGGAAAAAGTAACACTCCTGAAGCCCTTGTCATAGAGTGTTCAAAATGTTCACATTAGGTGTGACATAACCTTTTTTGCTGAGCTCCCTGTGGAGCCTTTCCTCCTTGTGTGTCTGCCTCTTGAAAGTAGACACTGCTGCCAGTCACCAATTGCTGTTGTCTCAGGGATGCTGCTGAGTGCTGATGAAAAGACCAAATCCTCCGAGGGACCTAAGTTAACAAGGGCCAAACCAAAGACTATAATTATTTAAATGGAAACAATGCTACTAAATCAGATAAAATGCAATGACCCATCTTAGGTTTTTAAGGACAGATGATGAGACATTCATCTCTCAGAAATGGGAACTAAGAGAACAGAATGTTTTGTTCACTGTCAAATGTTGTCACTGTGTTAGTTGATTTTGCTTAATTGCTTTTGTTGGTTAAAAAGGAAAGGCCTAAGAGGGCTAGTGAAATGACTGTGCTGTAAGAAAACAAAAAACATGAATAAAACATTAAAATAGCAGAAACACAGTTCTCTATACTTTCCATACCTGCTGGAAGTAAGTTTCATTATCCATTACTACATTGATTTAGCAGACAAAAATAGGCAGTACATCAGCAAACAAGACATAATTTAGTTGTCTAATAAGACACAAATACCTCTTTTCATCTTACTGTCTCTATAGAACTTTTCCTATATTCTACAACTAAGACAGCAAGATGTCCCAGTAGATAGAGTTCTGAGCTTGAAGTCAGCAAGACTCATTTTTGTTCCTGAGCAAGTCACTTAACCCTGTTTACTCCAGTTTCTTTTTCTGAAAAATGAACTGGAGAAGAAAATGGCAAGCCACTCCAGTATTTTTATGATGAAAACCTCAAATAGTATCCCAAAGAGTTGATCCAATCAAAGCACCACAACACCAATGACAACAGTGTAGAATAGCAAAGTAACAGAACAGTAAAATGTTTGCTAAGGAACAGTATCATGTCATGTAATGTTGAATAAGGTAGTATGGCTAGTGTAATGTGGTGTGCTGTGGTAATTGTGTAGTGGGAAAAAAAGAATCTTGCTAATAGAAAGAATTAGACTAGAATAGATTCAAGTAATGGGCAGTAAAGCAGTATAGTGCCTGACTTGAAGTCAGGAAGACTCATCTTTCTGAGATTAAATTTGATCAAAGACATTTGCTAGCCATGTGACCCTGAGCAAATCATTTAACCCTGCTTGTTTCACTTTCCTTATCTGTAAAATGACTTGGAGAAGGAAATAGCAAACTAATCAAGCAACTTTTCCAAGAAAAACTCCAAATGGTATCTCAAAAGGTTGGACAGGACTGAACAACAATAAGATTCAAGTGTTGGCTTTTCTTCTTAGTGTTAGTTAATCAAACTAAGTCACTTTAAATCTCATGTCCTTCATCAATTAAAAAACAGGTTAGCTTAGATTAGTTTTCTAGCTTTTTAAAATTCAGGCTGTGATTCTACAAAGTAATACAATATATGACAGAATCAAGAATCCAAATGATCTTGGCCAGCAGCAATGAGGACCCAAAAGCAACACAATTAACTTTTTCATAGATGATTTTGACATTCCGGATTTAGGGTTTTAAAAACAAAACAACTCAATTGCACAAATAGAGAACCAGAAAGACTTTCTTGACAGCACTTCATTGGAAAAGACCTGTTGCTTTTTTTAGGTTGTTTTTTTTTTTTTTTTTTTGCAAAGCAAATGGAGTTAAGTGGTTTGCCCAAAGCCACACAGTTAGGTAATTATTAAGTGTCTGAGGACGATTTGAACCCAGGTACTCCTGACTCCCTGCCGGTACTCTATACACTAGCTGCCCTGACCTGTGGCTTTTAATTGGCCATAAGCTCAATATAACATGACAGCTATTATAAAAGCTAGTGGTCTTAGCTGTATTAAGTATAGTGTCTATATCAAGGTGGGAATAGTCCCACTGTAGTCTTGACATTAAATGATTACATTTGTTTGTGGACATCTAATTTTAAGAGAGACACTTACAGGGGTGGTTAGGTGGTGTAATGGATAAAGCACTGGCCCTGGAGTCAGGAGTACCTGGGTTCAAATCCGGCCTCAGACACTTAATAATTACCTAGCTGTGTGGCCTTGGGCAAGCCACTTAACCCCATTTGCCTTGCAAAAAAAACCTAAAAAAAAAAGACGCTTATAAACAGGAGGGTGACCAGGCTAGTAAGGGGATTCAAAGCTATGTTATGTAGGTTGATTGAAAATGACACAATATTTCATTAGGAGTTAAGAAGCATAAGTATTTATCCTTTGCCTATTTTCTATGCTGAGAGGTAGAATTACAAAGTTAAAAAGGAAATACTCTTACCCTCAAAGAGCTTACATTCTAATGGAGAACTGAAGGATTGGGGGAAAAGCTGTCTTTAAATAGTTAAAAAGTTGGCATATGGAAGAGAGAGCGACCATTATCCCAGAAGGCAAAAATCTTCTTCTGATATTTCATCATGTCTTAAAAATGATTGTCAGTTCTTAAAGGCTATACCAGGGGAATACAAGTTCTAGCTATTTCTATAGAATTGGAAAAGTATCAAACATTATCTTGGAAACAGACCATATTTGTTAACTGTGGCCCACTCAAGCTTCATATGAAGAGGCTCATCATGAAATAATTAGCCAGAAAGGAGGGGGGGGGATTATTTAATAAGACAAGATTTCTCCCATTTCTCGGCCATCTTTACATTGATTCACAGTATTCTATTGCCTTTGGACAGAAGTCATGAGGTGTATGTGGAGACAATTTCCCAGTCTGTTTTTTCTTCTTCTGAGAGTGCAATGAATTATGAAAATCACCTTTCTCATGAATACAACCTAGAATCCTCTGGGTTTGGGACAATAGGGAGATCCCCTCCTACTTTCTATAAATGAATCTAAGGAATAGCACTTAAGTAAGAATGGAATTATACAATGAAATGGATAAAGGGGCTGCCCTTGCATCTCTCCTCTTGGGCAAAGAATCATAAGAAGAGTACCACATTAATTCATTTTTAAGTTAGGCCAAAAGAGACTGGAATTAGGGATGACTGGAGGACTTGACTTAGAGGGAAGCAAAAGTTCTGTGAGATACTGGGTAAATATAATTGATTTCAGGCACTTTGCTTTAAAAAAAGACAAAAAAAGGTCACAAAATACTAACCATGCTTTCTTCTTTTTTTTTTGTCATGGTTACTAAAAATTGTTCAATGAATATAAATGTCATTTTGTTTTTTAAAAAATCAGTTTTGCAAATATGCAAGATAGGGTGAATTTTGTTTTTGTTTTTTTCTTTTCCAGAAAGAAAAAGTCTGGGGTTTTAGTAGACTGAACATTCACAATGAGTCAGCAATGTGATGTAACAACCAAATAAACTACTGTGTCTTGAGCTTCATTCATAAAGGCACAATTTCCAGGAACAATACGATGATTCTCTTTGTCTTATGCTTTGCTCAGACAACTTTGGGATTACTGTTTTTAGCTCTGTGTGCCACAGAAATAATATCTTCAGACTAGACAACCAAAATAACACAACTCATATTTCTTGGAAAAATTAATCCATTTAACCTCGGGAACTTCTGATCTGGGTCAATCTGGTAAGGAACTTCTTCTACCAATCCAGATGAGTAACTTCTCTGCAACTTCTAGCTTAAGAGTTTTATGAAGACAATGAAAGTTTAAATGACTTACCTAGGGTCAACTAGCAGGATTCAGTTGAAGTTAAACCAGTTGAAGTTAAACTTCCTGACTTGGAAGCCAGCTATCTATATACTATAATACATTGCATCTTACCTGAAACATAGTAAGTACTTAATATACTACTTTTATTGCATTTATTTATTCATCCAAAGTAGAAAGTATTCAAATGAGTGTCTTCAGAATAGTGATTGAAGTCCAGGATCACTGTCTTTTTCATTAAGTTAACTGGTCCCCATATCTGATGACTCCTGTAGGGGGACAGGGAAAAAGTAGCTGTAATATTTTTCTTGTTAGAACTATGATAAGAGAATTTTCCAGTGAAAGTTCTGAAAGCATTTAAATGATAAGTCTTAAGGACCTTATCACCATATCATTGGCCCTAGGCAGCGTGGGACAAGGTTCAAGGTATGTCTGTTTTGCTAAAACTTTCTTGTGGTCTCTGACTGTGCTGAAGTATTTTCTTGATCATGGAGGGGCATGAAAGATCTTGTCTAATTTAGGTCAGGGTCCTTTCATCTTGTTGGATATCTGAAGAATATGACCACACTCTGACCTGCTGAACAGATGCATTTTCGTATGGAGAAAAGGTACCAGGATTGAAAAGGTGGGTGGGTAGGAAGGTGTGCCTACAGAAGCTAAATTCTAATGCATACTCCTTGCATATACTTGCTATGTTGGAGATGAATAAGGCTATTGCTAACTGTTCAATCACCTATGAGTACCTTATTTCATCCAATCATTGTACCTGAATCAATAAGATGCCAATATCAGATTTAACAATAGGAATTAATTGTTTTAGAAAATTTGATAGAATTCTCCTATGGATATTACATATTTTTACAGGTATAGTGCTTGCTCTAACATTATTTTCTAACTCCCACTCATGTTAGTATATTAGATACTCAGAGGGTAGTTGCCCATTTTTTTCTTCAATGTTCTGTAGGTAATCCTAAGGGATTGGAATGTTTATCTAGTACTATTTCTCATTAGCTTCTACTTGTATACTCCTTAATGATTATTAGTTGATATCAATTAGACATCTAGAGTAAATTAGTTTTTAGACACAGATATTACCATGATAGGACATAAGAAAGTCAGTTTTTTGTGAATCACAGAGTACACAAGAGGGCATAAGGTATAAGATGAGTGCGGGGGCGAGGAGGAAAAAAAGATTATGAAGAGCTTTAAAAGACAAGACAGAATTTTGTATTTGATCCTGTAAGAAAGAGGAAACTATATAGGATATGGCAATTATGTGCCAAGCCAGGAAATAAATTTCTTGAAATTGAATTGTCTTGAGAAGATTCTGAAAATCATCTTGCAAAATAAGGTATTAGACATGGAGGTCTTTTCTGGAACTGAACTCTCATGCCGTCAAATTCTGCTGCAGAGAGTGCAACCCCAGTGGTCTAGGCCCATTGTTTAAATAACAAAATGTAATTATGACTAAAAAAGATTATTTGATGAAGAATGCATGCAAAGCAAACACTCATGGAGGTCAGAAAAAGTGATAAAAGGAAATTCTCATGGGCTCTTTTTGAAACTTTGGAGTCAGTTATGAAACATGGAAGACATTGGCATAGGACCATCCAGCATGGGATGTCAGCATTAAACAGGATGCTAATTTTGCTCTATGAACTAAGCAGAATTTTCAGTATCTCAAAAGAAATGTGAGCTACACAAATTTAGAAACATCTCTGCTCCAAATGTTCAAATGAACAAACCAACCTTTGGTAGAGCCTTTCAAGCTTGTATTGATCTGATCAGTCATAGTCAGGCACACTATATCTTGACCCCAACATAGTGATATCATTTGGGTCCTCTTCAAGAATGAAGGATAGTAACCAACTAGCCAATCAATTGTAAACCACAAAAGTTTATTGAATGTTCTATGTGACATGGTCAGACATGCACTTTAGAAAAACAACCTTGATGGCTGAAGAAAGATGGACTAGAGAAGGGAGAGACTTGAGCAGGGAGACCAACCAGCAGGCTCTGTGATTGTTTAAACAGGAGATGATGAGAGCTTGTACCAAGGTGGTGGGCAGGAGGAAAGGGGGAAATTTGAGAGATATTGTAATATCAGAATTAATTCAGAATTGGCAATAGATTAAATATGGTATGATATTTCATTAGAGTTGGATTTGAGATAACAAATATCTAAAGAGCATCTATTTTGAGATATCCAGTATGCAGTTAGAGATATAAGAACAAAAGAAAGAGAGAGGTTAGAGCTGAATAAGTAGATATGAGAATCATCTGTGTAGGGATGATAAATCTATGAGAGCTGAGGAGATCACCAAGTGAAATAGTATAAAAGAAAAATCCAGAAGGGCCCAAGACAGGGCCATAGTTAGATGTCTACAGTTAGCAAACACTAACCTGGATGAAAATGAAATGGCAGTTTCTTCATAGGAGGATATTGCAGGATGGGTTCCAAACAGAAGCCTATAGATATTTTTGGATCAGTTTGTCTCGGTTCTTGTCCATTTTACATTAATTTAGGACTATGGAGGCTGAGGGAAGGAAGGGGAGTCTTGCCATTAATGAGGAATACTGTGTACATTGTCAGCTAACACTATTCTATTTGTTGTCTTACTTTTCTTTTGTTATAGGGGAGAAGTCAGTGAGAGGTTTGACAGATTTAAGAAACTTTTCAATCCCATGGAAATTGAACTTTATGAGTAGTTGTTTGAGTAGTAATGACATAAAAATAATGGGCTTGAAGAAATTGAAATAATCAGTTTTTGAGAAGCATATATTAACACCTCATAAGGGGCAGCTAGGTGGTGCAGTGGATAGAGCACTGGCCCTGAAGTCAGGAGTACCTGAGTTCAAATTCGGCCTCAGACACTTAATAATTACCTAGCTGTGTGGCCTTGGGCAAGCCACTTTAACCCCATTGCCTTGCAAAAACTAAAAACAAATACCTCATACACACACACACACACACACACACATACACACACTTCATTTGTAGTTGTTGTTCAGTGCTGTCCAACTTTTTATGACCCCATGAACTATAGCACACAAACATCACCCATAGAACTTTCTTGGCAAAGATACTAGAGTGGTTGACATTCCTGTCTCCAGTGCATTAAGGCAAATAGAGGTAAAGTGATTTTCCCAAAGGCACACAACTAGTAGGTATCTGAGGCCAGATTTATATAATCAGGCTTAATACTCTATCCTTCTGAATCCAGGACTCTATCCACTAAGCCACCTAGCTGCTTTCTTCATTTTTAATTAGAAATATGAAAAACCTCCCTTATTTTCAAATAATTCTCTAAGGGCTTAAACTAGGAAAAATTTGCCAGGTCAAAAGAGGTAAAGGCAAGGTGGAATATCCTCCTAAGTTTAACTTCAATTTAGTTTTGCATCCAAGAGTACTTTCTCTTTCATGAATTCCATATGTATGCACTCCCATGCCTCTTATGAGAGGTATGAATACATTAGCATGCAGACTTTTTAAATTAACTTTTTGTGTGGGTGGGTGGTCTGCCTCAAAAGTTCATTTCATTGATTTAGGGAGATTCCAGTATGGAGATTCCTAATTGATATAGATCAGCAACTTAAAGCTTTTTCTTTTCTTTTCTTTTCTTTGGAGAGACAATGGAGTTAAGTGACTTGCTCAACACAGCTAGTGAGTATCAAATGTCTAAGGCCAGATTTGAAGTCAAGACCTCCTGACTCCAAGATGGGTGGTGTATTCACTGCCCCATCTAGTTGCCTCTGAGATTGGTTGAGTCCTGAAAAGTCAAAAGATTGGTTTATGGAACAGAGGTAGGGTTGAATCCAGGTCTTCTTGATCCCCAAACCAGTCACCTTTCCATTATACCACACTTTTATTGGGTTTTTTTTTCCAGTCATGTTTAACTTTTTGTGACCTCATTTGGGGTTTCTTGGCAGATACTGGAGTGTTTTATGATTTCCTTCTCGAGCTCAATTTAAGGTTGAAGAAACTGAGACAGGGTTTAGTGATTTGCTCAGGGTCACAAGTGAGAAAAAATGATTAGCTTTTTATTATATTAATAATCAATTTATATATATAGGATCAAAAGATCCACTTTTTCAAAATCTAGTCTCTTAAGAACATTTCTGACTTTGCCCCAAAATTCACTCAGGTGAATTTTAACCACTACAGGTAGAACTAGATAGAAAACTGATTCTTTGCTGGAGGTGGAATGATCTGAGGCTGAAATGATTAGTCTTGTTTTCTAATCCTCATTAGAAAAGTCCACCTGTCATTAAAATATTCAATTATTTTTTTTAAAGATTTTATTTGAGTTTTGAGTTTTACAATTTTTCTCCCAATCTTACTTCCCCCACCCCCCCCACGGAAAGCAATCTGTCAGTCTTTATTTTGTTTCCATGTTGTACATTGATCCAAATTGAGTGTGATGAGAGAGAAATCACATCCTTAAGGAAGAAACAAAAAGTATAAGAGATAACAAGATCAGACAATAAGAAATCTGTTTTTTTCTAAATTAAAGGGAATAGTCCTTGAAATCTGTTCAAACTCCACAGCTCTTTATCTGGATACAGATGTTATTCTCCATTGCAGACAACCCAAAATTGTTCCTGATTGTTGCGCTCATGGAACAACATTGGAACAAGAATCAAGATTGAACATCACCCTCATGTTGCTGATAGGGTGTACATTGTTTTTCCTGGTTCTGCTCATCTCACTCCTTCCAGGCTTTCCTGAATTCCCATCCCTCCTTGTTTCTAATAGAACAATAGTGTTCCATGACATACATATACCATAGTTTGCTAAGCCATTTCCCAATTGAAGGACATTTACTTGATTTTCAGTTCTTTGCCACCACAAAGAGAGCTGCTTTGAATATTTTTGTACAAGTGATGTTTTTACCCTTTTCCATCATCTCTTCAGGGTATAGACCTAGTAGTGGTATTGTTGGATCAAAAGGTATGCTCATTTTTGTTGCCCTTTGGGCATAGTTCCAAATTTCTCTCCAGAAAGGTTGGATGAGTTCATAGCTCCACCAACAGTGTAATAGTGTCCCAGATTTCCCACCACTCTTCCAACAATGATCATTATCCTTTCTGGTCATATTGGCCAGTCTGAGAGGTGTGAGGTGGTACTTCAGAGAAGCTTTGATTTGCATTTCTTTAATAATTAATGATTTAGAGCAAAAATATTCAACTATTATTAACCATTCAGAATTGATCTTCAATCTGAGGGATACTCTCTTTTCCAAAAGTATTTAAACATTCAGCAGCCTCCATACATGATTTTTGGTTACCCAAAGAACCAGTGACCTCAATTTATTATCTCCTAGCCTAAATGATAAATTTATTTTGCTATGTCTATTGAACTTTTCAATCCTCTCTATAGCTAGTAAGTGTCTGAGGCTGGATTTGACCTCAGGAAGATAAGTCTCCCAATCTCCAGGCACTACCTCTCCTAAATTAATGGTGCCCTTATCATTTGAAAACAAACCTAAATAACTTACAATGCATGACTCTATACCACTTTTCAAAGTATTGAAACAACTGAGTCAAGCTAACAGTAGTTTCCTACTGTGTCCCCTTTTAGTCCAAGAAAGAGGAAATGAAATGAAGAGTTTGTGCACATTGTGTCCTTCATGTGAAACATCAAAGTTGAATTAATATGTAATAAATGATGTCATCTAGAAACTTTTTCAATAACAACTACTAGATAACTTTGGGAAGAAGTTATAGTAATTTTTATTTAATACTGGGGACATTTTATATTGTCCTATCTTCTGCATAAAATGTAGAGTTTTCCAACAATACACAAAAGAACTAATCTGGATGAGCTAAAGTGAAATAAAAATTGTTTCATACTAATTCTATTACTTATTGAAATTATCTTACCTTCAAAAGTTTTGTGATTATCCCATCTTTCCTTCCATTCTTCAACTCTACAGTTAGCTTCTCTATCTCTTTATTTCAGTCTATCAGTCTATCTTTCAGTCTCCTCTCCCTTCCCCTCCTGCTCCCCTTATTTCTTGGTTTTCCTCTCCCCCTACTTTCTTTTTCTCACAGTCTTTCTGTCTTTGTCTCTCTGTTTCACTGTTTCTTCCCTATCCCTTTCCATCATGTTGATTTTCAAATAGTGATAGGTTTCATGTGCAATTCTTGCCAACAACAACATTATAGCTGTGTGTATAAGAATGAGAGGAAACCCCTTCTTTCACTTAGAATAATTCTCACTTCTGGTGTTATAACAAAAAGAAATGCTGGGAATTTCAGAACAGTGATATTTCTACACCTGCAAAACACACAGCTAAGTTGATTACATCCTCTTTTCTAGTTATCTATGGCACTCTGAAGCAGATGTGAATTTAGATGCAGCCCTTACTAAAAGAACATTCATTACTTGATAACACACCCATACTCTAGTAATTCTTCACAATTGCAACACCATGTTTAAAAGAGAGAGAGAGGAGTAACTAAGTCAATGTTTAATTCTTTGTAAGTTTTTTCCCCTACCGTGAAAGGGATAGAGGGTCCTCCTAGAAGTGGACCTATAACCTCTACCTTATTTCTTGGAGGCCTTACATATGGACCAGTATGAACTGGGTAATTAGTTAACTGGTTTTTATTGAATAGCTACAAGGTACGTTACACTGTACTAAGTACTAGTTGCTGGAAAAGCCATGCCAAGACAAACACTTTATTTTGCCTTAAAATTAACCTCCCTCTGTTCTAATAAGGCATTTTTAAGGAATACATCGCACACATAAACCCAAAGCAGTGACTGTTCTTCAGGCAAGTGGCTTTGAAAACTTTCAGAGAAAATGTTCTCAATAATTTTTTAAAATCCCTCTTCCTCCCTATAACTATAAAATGAAAATAAGTGCTTACATAACCTACCCAAATATTTAGATAAAGAATGAGTTTATAAGCAGGAATATATTAAAATGTGGTTGAATTATCCCATGTACTTTTAAAAATAGTTAAACCGTCAGCTTAGGATTTTGTATATCTACCTCATTATATTGCCTCAAAGACCCCATGGTAGGTATATCTGCATTTTAAAATTTTGTATTTTTTCTTAGTTTATGTGCCCTGTAAAATGCCTTGAGAACTTTATGAAGGATGTTACATTAATATGTGTTATTATAAATATGATTTAAATATCCAAAGCATTACAGAGTGATTACTGTTCAATAAGGCAGGGTACATAAAATGGTTATCTGCACACTGTGCTTAGGTTTCTACAATATAATATAATGAATTGTTCAATATCGTTTGTATGCCATTTGTCTCTGTTCTTTCCCAGACTCGGGGGATGCCTGATATGCAATCCTCTAACAAGGCGATCATAAATTGCTGAACAATAAACAGCCCTTGAGATTTTTAGATAGTGTGTGGTTAGCATGCAATCTATCTTGAAGAACTTGATTTAGTGCCACAAAGGAGCATCTCTGACAGTGCTCAACATTGTTTTAAACTGCTGCTAAATCAATTACTGCATTTGGGGAGCTTACTCTCTCTCTCTCTCTCTCTCTCTCTCCCTCTCTCTTTCACACACACACACACACACACACACACACACACACACACACACACACACACACACAAACACACACCTCTCATACTTTATCTCTCTGCCTTTCCACCTCTAATTCCTTCCTTTCCCCTCCTTCCTCTCTGTATCTTTCCCTTCTTCCTTTTCTATCTCCCTCTGTTTCTTTCTTCCTTTCATTCAGTCTCTGTTACTGCATCTCTCTATCCATCTCTCTTTTTCTGTGTGTTTTTATCCTTCTCTGTCTCTCTCTTTCTATTTTTTTTTGTCTCTGCCTCTTTGTGTCTGTCTGTTTTTCTTCCTGTTTCTGTCTCTTCTGCCCCTATCACAAGTTGATTATTTGGTAACCGATCTCTGTATGCCTTTGAATCATTTGGAAAATTCCAAAAAGAGGGTTAAATAAATCTGAACAAATAATTTAGATTGATTTCTTTAGTTATTTTCAATTCTTTTGAATGTAGAGTCTCCAGCAAATAGTATTATTAGAGAAAGGTAATATCCTCAGTCTTATCTATAAAATGAGATGGAGAAAAAAATGGCAAATTACTCTAGCATCTTTGCCAAGAAAACCCCAAATGGGGTCATGAAGAGTCAAAAATGACTGAAACAACTTAACCACAACAAAACATTCTAAAGCTAAGGATGTGAAGTAAACCACTAACAGTCTTGTTTTTCTTTCTTTTGCACCATTTCCATAGTATATAAAATAATAAATATGATACCTTGTATCTATATAAGCCCATTATTGGAGAACTCGCATCCTATCTCATCGTCACCTATTTATTAGCTTGTGGAACACCATAGACAACAGTTTAAAATCAACAATATCACCTAATGGAAACTAATACTGGTAGATTTTCAATTAATAATGGGAAAAAATCTTCTCTTTAATGTACTAAAAATGATTACTATGGCAAATAATTTTCAGGAGCAAAATGGATTCCTACTCAATGATTTATATTTAGTCTTGCTTATCTTAAATAATAAATTTCTATTTTTCATCATGCATTTATTAAATGTAAAGTGGAAAGAGTTTTGCTGGCATGACAGTAGCTTTTACCTTCCCCTCCCATTTTTTTGTGTTTTCTTCAGGCTCTTCAAAGCTTTGATAATTTTCAAGGATGTTTACTTCAGGGGAGCATGACCCAAAATGAGAAGACAAACAAAAAGTATATGTTTATCCCCAGGTTCTGGGGGGGAAACCTCAGCAGGGGTGTCTCAATATATGCAGGGACACCCTAATTGTGCTGACCCTAACTCACCTAGGCTAAAAGCTGAGAACCTTCTAATTAGCAGTACAGCTGCCTTTTGTGCACCAGTCAGAGTCCAGTTCCTAATATAGTTTGGAATGTGTGACAAGCCCTGAGGCATACTGGCCCAGGAAGTCTTCACCTAGAAGAGAGATGCTACATCCTGGGAAACATCAGTGGCAGCAACAAGATGCATGTAACAAGCAGCATGGGGTGGAGAGAAAGAATGGGGAAACAATGAGTGGTTGCCTTGGAGGTAAAGAGCAAGGGCAAAAAGGGCAAAGGGCAAAGCTTTAGGAACAATAAAGAAGTTCCAGAATCCCACTAAAGAGCAAAAGAAATTCAAGTCAGCAGGAATGAGAAAAAAAAGCTAGAGTCCAGGATAAAGAGTCAAATTCAGACAAGAGTGTTTGCTTCAGTCTTGATCCAAGGTACACACACACACACACACACACACACAATCCAGAACTCTCCTTTACCTCAAAGCAAATATTTTTGGGCATAGTTCCTTTCTCTGACTAGGCTACAAGATAGTTCTATTTTTCTGTTATTTACTCTAACATTTTCTATTTGAAAAAACTTAATATAATTAATAAAAATATTATGGGCAGTTAGGGAGCATGATGGATAAAATACTGGGCCTTGAGTCAGGAAAACTCATCTTCCTCAGTTCAAATCTAACCTCAGATGAGGTCACAAAGAGTGGGATATGACTGAAAAAAAACTGATCAACAACAACAAAAAATTACTCTATTATTATTATTATTATAATTATTTGGTATTTGATTTCAGGTTATGTTTCTTCCCTACATTCTATAGGGGCTTACCTGTGATATACATTGATGTTTTTGGATCTTGGGATACAAGAACCCACCAAGAAATTCTTCTTCCCCCTTCCCCCCCAGTTCTCTCTCCACCTTGACATTTTCCTTAGGTTCTAAAATATATTTTACCAGCGCTTTCCCTATCCCCTTGTTTTCTCTCTCTCCAGAAAGGTTCTGATGTAAGCTCTGTGATTAAAATGGCTGCTCCTTAGGGTAAGTAATCAAAGGTGCAGTACTTGGGAAATTGATAAATAAAGCTATAATTAACCAAATTTTAAAAGAAACAACAACAATCTGTGCTCAACACCTATACAGCAAAGATGGAATCTCAGTAACTTAAAGTTAGAATGATTAGTTACTTCTTCTAGGAGGCCAAGGGGACTCAACAATCTGAGGTGCCTGCTTCAGGGAAAACCACAACAAAGTATAAACAGAATGATCAAATCATGTACTATTATACTATAGTCAAGGTTAGCACTTGTACACTCAGAAGATTATTCCAGCATTAGCTGGTTAGGAGCTACCATCCTAAACAGGCATAAAGAAACAGAATCACAGAATTTTATTTTTGAAATGAATCTCAATACTGATCTGATCTAATGCATGCCCAAAAGAATTCCCCACTACAAAAAACTTTTGCATAGCCACCTAGTCTTTCCTTAAAGATCTTCAGTAAAGGGAATTTCCATGCCTACTAGAGGATCTGATTCCACTTTAAGACAGTATTTATGCTTAAGAAATATTTTCCCTCATCAGACTAAAATTGGCTCTTTTCAACTTCCATTTAATTTGTTCTTTGTTCTTATCTTTGTTGTTTTTTAGTTGTTTTCAGTCATATACAAATCTTTCTGACTTCTTTTGGAGTTTTCTTTGTAAAGATACTGGACTATATTGCTATTTCCTTCTCCAGTTCATTTTACAGATAAGAAACTGAGGCAAGAAGGATTAAATGACTTGTTTGCCAAAAGTAACACAGCTAATAAGCTTTTGATACCTGATTTAAACTCAGATCTTTCTCACTACAAGCCCAACACTCTATCCATTATGGCACCTAGCTGCCCCCTTCTTTTCATAATCTAATAGAAAAATCTGGTCCTTCTTCCAAATGATTGCTTACTCTATTTTTCCTACTCTCTCACCTTTCCCTGTCTTCAACCCTCCTCTGTCTCATGGCTACTTTCCCACTACCTATAGCATGCCCATGCCTCCCCATGCCTCCCCAATCTTCAGGAAATGCCCATTTAATTTGTCTATACCCATATGCTTTTGTCCTATTTATCTCCTCCATTTTGTGTTGTGGCTAAGTAATGAGAAGACCATTAGATACCTCTGCCTTGTTTCTTCTCACTTTCTTAATTATCTACAGTCAGGTTTCCAACCCCATCATTCAACTATTACACTTTGTCACCTCATCAGCTCCCATGCATTCAATTATCATCTCTGTAGGTGATTCTCAGGTTACATATCTAGCCCTAATTTCTCCCCTGAAGTCCAGTCTTTCATCTCCATCTGTCTTTTGGTCATATCAAACCAGATATCCAAAGACATCTTCAACATTACCAATTCCTGGAACATGACACTTCATTTCCCACCTAAATGTCTTTGTGCTAGCAAACTCCCATGCCTTGAATGCTCTCTTTCCTTACCTCTACATACTGACTTTCTTTTATAACTTAGTTCATATGCCACCATCCCAGGATCTCTCACAACCACCCTTCAATTGCTAGTACCTTCCCTTTGATAGAATCTTTCATCTATTCTGAATAAATTATAGATATGAATCCTGTATATATATATATATATATATATATTTTATATACACATATGTTTATATGTATATCCATAGTTATTTGACTGTTGATTCTTTCCCTTAGAAAGTGACCTTCTTAGGAACAAAGATCATGTATTTGTCTTTCTAATCTCAGCACTTAATACAGTAGCTAGAATATAGAGCTTAGTAAATTCAATCGACTAAGTGCTAGATGACACAAGTTAGAAAGGATATTGCTAAGATGGGAAGCATACAGAGCAGACTTTGTGACCATGTCATATCAGGGTTGATTGAAAGGACTAGAAATATTTAGCCTAGCAAAGAACATTTGCCAGATGAGAGGATTTGAAAGCTATGTTCAAGTCAAAGGGCATATTTAGTTTAAGATGTCAATAGGATATACAGTTTGAGAAGTCCAAGTTTCAACTCAGAAGGAGGTTTAGGACTAGAAATGTAGATCTGACATCATCAAGTGAAGTACTATGGAGTGAAAATAGAAAAGAGCACTGAATAAAATCTAAGAGGATACCCACAGTTGTCAGACATGACCTGGATGCAGAAAAAAGAAAGAAAGCAAAGGAGTCCTCAGATAGAAGGAAAATCAGGAGAGGGCAGTGTCACAAAAAAACAGAGAGCAGAGAGTTGTAAGCAGAGGATGATTAAAAGTGTCAGAGAATACAGAGAGATTAAGAAAGATACATATTGAAAGAGATCATTAGATTTGACAATTCTGTTGAATGATGAAGTTGAAAGTCAAACTAGAGTTTAAGAGAAAGCGAGAATAAAGGAATGAAGGTATCTAATGTACATGGTCTAAAATTTAGTCACAAAAAAGGAGGATTGATTTGACAATAGTACATGGGAATAGATGAGTCAAGTGAGAAGTTTTTGAGGATTGGGGAGACATGGGCATATATGTAGTCAGTATAGAAGCAGCCAAGGGATAAAGAAAATTTGAAGATAAGAGAGCAGGAATAATAGAGGATGTAAATTCAGTATTGGAATGGGATCATTTTTGCAGGTCAAGGGATTACCCTTGGATAAGGATGAATTCAAATAATTCAGAAATGAAGGAAGATAGTGGAAAAAAGGCATTTGAGTGGAAAAGTGAAAAAGTGAGGAGTTTCCAGTGAATGACTTCAAATTTTTTCAGTGAAATATGTAAGAGACAATGTTCTTAGATAAGAGGATTTAGGAAGGGACAACTATAGAAGGTGTGAGGAGAGAAGAAAAGATTTGCAAAAGCTGCTGTCATGAGTTCAAGTTAATTGGTTAATTAATAGTAGTTAATAATAAGTTAATTAATTTCCTTGTCACAGTCAGGGTCCATTTGAGATTATAAAATATAGGTTGTAGCAAACCAGCATGACTTCATGATTTTCTACAGTTTCCTCCAGCAGCATTATTAGCAAGGGTAAAGGCAGGAGATAAAGAGAGTAAACCAAGTCTGAGTCTTAACAGGGATAGACTAATTCTAGAATAAGGAGGTTTTAAGTCACTCAAGAGAAGAGGAGAGTGTAGACTGGAGCTGATTGACCAAGGGTTCAAAATGGGAGAAAGGAGAAAGTGTAGCTCCTGAAGTAGTGATGTCCTGGTAAAGAACTGAGAGAAAGAGAGATTGGAGGTCACACTTAAGACACAGAATGAGTTTAGGGTTTCAAAACAAAAAGTGATGAAATTCCTTTCTTCCTCCTTCCCTCCTTCCTTCCTTCTTTCTTCCTTCCTTCCCTCCCTCTTTCCCTCCCTCCTTTCTTCCTTTTTCCAAATCCTTTCAAGATCTATGCTATCAAGGTGTGAACTCAGCAAGATAAAAGCAACAAAAAAAGTATAGTGACTTGCGTTTATTCTTGTCCTTTCTTTCCTTTAAGAGTGCCAGCCAAACATATTTTCTTTAGCATCAACCAGATGTTCCTTTAAAAAAGGTCTGTTCATATTTTGTGAATTATCTAAAAGGCTGATTATCTAATTTGTAAGATATTAAATCCTTTTGTCTTAATTCTGCAAAATGCTCATTGTCACTTTGGCCATCTCCCTTCTTAGTACAGTAATATTTTTAATATAAGTTAATATTAAAAGCTAATGAAATGCAAATCATTCTACTTATTTGCCAAAGCTCCCACTTATCTTCTCTGTCCTCTATTACCACAGATTATAAAGAGTTGTATGAAGTATATTCTAATCTTTAAAATATCTTGTATGAATTCAACTCCATGTTGCTTGTTTCAATGTTTTTATTTTTTTTTTTTTTGGTATTTCCCTCCTATCCTAAAAACATAGTGGTTCTCCTCTAAGTTCTTTTCCAATTTAAAAATGGGATTTATAATACTCACCTGGCTAACACCAGGTGGCAACCATCTGTTCTGATTTGCACTAGTGTGAAACCCCCCAGGGAAACTAGAAATAGGAATTTTCTTCTGATTTTTGACACATCACTCAATTAGGAGTGTTGCTAGGGGGAACACTGTGTTTCCCCTCAGGACTCTTGCACTCCTGTGATTGACAGGTTGGAGTTTAACAGTTCCACCCCTCCAGAGGGACTTTCTGACTTTTCTTTGACTAAGTTCCAGGTCTAATATTTGAGTTATTCTATAGGACACTCTATTATTGTGGTGGAGTATTGAGAACCAGGCCCGGCCCCATAATTTGAATTATTCAACTTGAGTTTTTAGATGCCTACATATTTTGGATGTGCTGCAGAAGAGGAAGTGCTGGTGAAGCAAGTTAACTAATATAACTTTTTTTTTGAATGTATCAGAGTATCAGCCAGACTATCCAAAAACAGCTGGTCTCAGAGTGTATGGGTTAGACAGATAGTATATCAGCTCTGAAATCATTTGGCATGGATTTAATATGAGAGAGAAATACAACTTGAGCCCTCATTCAATACCTATTGAATGAACAAAATAGTCAGAAAATCCAAATAAAATGGTAACATATTTAATTTAAAATAAATCATAATAAATCATGCTAGATAAATTTTATTGCTTTTACACATGTGCATTATTTCTCAAATTTTCAGAAAACTCATATCCCAAGGTGAGGGAGGGTTTCAATTCAGTGATATCAGTTTCTGTGTTACACTGAAGATATGGATACATTTATTGCTTTTACCACTTAACACCTTTGTAACCTTGCAACCTTGTAAGGGAATAAGCATTTCTAGGTACCTACTACATGCCAAGGTCTCTGTTAAGCACTTTACAAAGATGATCTCATCTAATTATCACCACAACCCTGGGAGGGAGGTATTCTTATTTTTCCTATTTTACAATTGAGGAAGTCAAAGAAAATAGAGATTAAATAATTTGCCCAGGGTCGCACAACTAGTAAGCTTCTAAGGCTGAATTTTAACTCCATTTTTTCTGTCTTTGGAACAAGGGCTGTATCCATTATACCACCTAACTGCCTCTAAGATAAACTGCTTTTACTCTCTGGGCTTCAGTTTCTTCATATAGATAGCCTCTGAGGTACCTTTGAGGTCTAGATCTATGATTCTTAGGTTTACTTCAGAGAGTTCAAAGCATTTCATATTGCACAGCATTTTGGTTGCTTCTTGGAGTCTTCATTGATTAACTGACCTTACTTGAAGTTCTCCAGAGGCTGCCAGGTTTGGTCTTCTTTCTCCATCTCTCCTTTCTTTTGCCCTTTCCTCCAGAGGGATCCTACCTTTCACTGACCCAATGTCTTAAACACCTCTCAGAGTCCTATACCATTCCTGCTTCCCTTATATTGTATTATTAAATTTTAAAAAAATAATTTAATGAATTTTTTTAAAAGTCATGAGATGTAACTTTTTAATTTACTCTCATGTTTCTGCCACAAATGACAAAATTCTAATGATAATACCTATTCAAGATTCTGAACAATATTTAGTTCTGTGTCAGATGCTCTCATGTCATAAAACCCTTAGACTCAGTTTGGGAGATTTTTCACATCTCTATGGAGTTGCACTTTATAATATCACCCAGTATGTTGTTAGTAATCTACCCTGCAACCACAAAGGCACCAAGGCTCAAAAAATAAAAACATTAATTTAAGGGTCAAAGCAAGCCAATGGAACTCATTAGAGTTCATGGAAAATACTGAACTTTGTCAGTGAACAATCCTTAACCAAAGACCTCTATGGCCTCAGATCCTTCCAGTCAAATTCTTTGTAAAGCTAAAAGTTAAGTTTTGCAATGGTTAGAGCACCAGGCCTGGAGTCAGGAAGACCTGAGTTCAAATCAGAATGCAAACACTTGATACTTACTAGCTGTGTAAACTTGGGTAAGTCTCTTAACCCTGACTACCTCATATCCAAGGTCATCTCCAGTCATCCTGATTCCTATCTGACCACTGGACCCAGATGGCTCCAGAGGAGAAAGTGGAGCTGGTGACTTAGCACAGCCCCCCAGTGCCCAAATCCAATGCACTTACTTGTCATAGCATCACTTCCCTGATGTCATGATCTTCTTCAAGAATGAAGGCCAGGCAAAGAATTGGAATCAAGTAAATGTCCTTCAATTGGGGAATGGCTTAGCAAACTGTGGTATATGTATGTCATGGAACACTATTGTTCTATTAGGAAACCAGGAGGGATGGGATTTCAGGGAAGCCTGGAGGGATTTGCATGAACTGATGCTGAGTGAGATGAGCAGAACCAGAAAAACACTGTACACCCTAACAGCAACATGGGGGTGTTGATCAACCTTGAAGGACTTGCTCATTCCATCAGTGCAACAATCGGGAGCAATTTTGGGCTGTCTGCAAAGGAGAGTACCATCTGTATCCAGATAAGGAGCTGTGGAGTTTGAACAAAGTCAAGGACTATTCCCTTTAATTTAGAAAAAACAGATTATCTTATTGTCTGATCTTGTTACCTCTTAGACTTCTTGTCTCTTCTCTAAGGATATGATTTCTCTCTCCTCACACCCAATCTGGATCAAGGTACAACATGGAAACAAAGTAAAGACTGACAGATTGCTTTCCGTGGGGGGGGGGGGGAAAGTAACATTGGGGGGAAATTGTAAAACTCAAATAATATCTTTAATAAAAATTAATTTAAAAAAAGAATGAAGGCCAAAAAAGAAAAAAAAAGCATCAATTCAAGCTAGATTTGCTTCTAGTAGTTCTTCCTCCATCTCTCTTATAGGTCTCATCCAAAGCATTCAAGTTTCTCTTCCACAACTCCCCACCAATAGTATTTTCAACCTGTTTTCCAGAAGAAAATTTCTTCTATCATCTGCTCATCTCACTGTGGCAGAATGAGATTTTTTTTTTTTTTGTGAAGCTAGTGTTATAGCTCAAAAGAGAGGCAAAACCAGGATTCTGTAGCCTTTCCCTTGAGGTTATGACTTTCTTTACACCAGCTTTGGAACAGACTTTATCTTTTACAATAGACTGAGTTTGAGTGAAGTTCACTACCTCTCACAGGTGATGTTTTCAACACATCAATATTTCCTTCAGATCTATAAAACCCCCCCTCCTCCAACCCTCCCTCACAAAATTAAATTTTTGGTGCCAAATGGGTGAATTTATTATAATTACTTGGGGATGCCTCCTACCTACCCAGAAGTAAGAGATGTATAGTTTCCTTTAAGAAATATTATATAATATTAATATATTATAATATTAAACTGAAGATTTATTATCTTACTTTATACTTACACAATTTTAATTTTATTGTTTCCACACAAATATAATTCTAATCTCAAAAACAAAGGTTTTCTTGTATAGCAAACCCAATTCCACAATTAACTTTGGAAAGGCAGAGACCATGTTACACACATTTTTTCCATCTCCACAACTCCTAGGACAATGCCTTGTACTAAGAAAATATTCAATTGATATTTGTTAAATGCATTGAAATATTTAATAGGAATAAGGGGAAAATCCTTAGTCTGATCCTTGCTTAGGAATTAATTCCCAACTCACCAAAGAGAAAGTTAAATAATATAAATTAGAACCCAGGAGTCTTCTATACCTAATCACAGAATATTTAAATTCAAAGGAATTTGGAAGTCCACTCTAATCCCTTCATGTCATAAATAAGAAAACAAAGCAACACAAAGTCATTAACCAACAAATAGAAGAGGTGGGTCTACACCCAAGTCATATGTTAGTTTTTGTTAATGGTATTTTGGTAATGAAGAAACAATTGTGCAGATATGTAATAGCAATCCAGACCATGATAGCAAACTAGGAATTCTTTAAAGCAGATCTGTTATCTTCAGGACAATGAGTTCTTGTTTTATCTCTGTTCCTCTTCTAAACAATAATATCATGTGAAGAGTTGTAAAAATGATATTACAGTGAAAGTGACTGACTTGATTTTTTTCTTCCTCTAGCTTCATTTTCAAGAATTCTGCTTTCGGCAGGGACCAGGTGCCATATGGCAGTGCAGTTCCATGCTGTCAGGATATGGAGCTGTGGTGTTCTACAAAAGTCCCTTCACCTCATTAAAGTCAAACAAAGGTCTAAAAATAAGCTCTTTCCTGCTCTTTCTTCACTTTCTTCCTTCATTTTTTAGAGAAACTCTGGAGACAATTGCAAGCCTGACAGTTTCTATTGGTAAAGTACAGAAAACAAAAGCTGGAGAGTTCAAAGGGGGAAAAGAGGAGAAAAGTGATAATGGTACCCTAAGAGGGAGACAGAAACTCAGGCTTACTGGATTGGAACCAAAGCTAGGGGAACATGAACTTGTTAATGAGCTTTAGAGCTTACTGTTTCACATTCTGGTTTTGTTCCGTAGGAGTCACCACCTCCTGGAACTGCAGGTGCTACTTCAACAGCAGTTTTAGTTAAGTTGACTGCTGCTACTTTCTAAGGAAATTGAAAAGCATCAGAAAACAGGACAGAGGTGCCTTTTCTTTTCTCATATTCCCAATGTCTAAGGAAAAGTGCAAAATGTCTCTCTAAGAGAGTCGGCCTTCCATATGCTATGATTAGAGAGGCACCAGCCAAGGCTCCCTTGACCAAAAATAATTTCTCATTGACCCTGCTACAGCATCTGAAATTCCCACATTACTCATTCTGCTTGGCAACATGGTATTACAGAAATAGCCCTCAACTTGGGGATCTGGGTTTGAGTCCTAGCAAAGTCCTTTACTAGCTATATGACTGAATCTCTCTGCACTTCAGTTTCCTCATCTGTAAAATGAGGATAATATTCTGCCCTGTTTATCTCAAAGGATCATGAAGAGGATCAAATAAGATGAATATAGAGTATTTTCCAAATCCATGACTATTTATTATTTTCATGGAATTTAGTCCTACTCTTTCCTACTAAAATTAAAGAAAATGGGGCACATGAAAGGTTAAGTAATTTGCCTAAAAACCACTCAACTAGGAAGTAAATGAAACCATCATATCACTATATCCTCCCTAAGAAATTGAACAGATAAACTCCAGAAGACTAGAACTCCAGAAGAACTAGAATCTATAATGGGTGATTATAAGCAAAAACATAAGAGGGAACACATAAGGTTTACAAGATGAGTGAAACCCTACTCAGGTTATGGAGACAAGAAGGCCTGGTAGCCAATAGATAGACTGAGGAAACATGAAGCTTCACAGCATGGTTTAGTGGAAAGGGTCCTGTATTTGGGATCTTACTACTACCTGTGAGACTTTAGGTAATTTTCTTAACCTCTCTGGAAATCAGCCTCCTCAGCTGCAAAATGAAGTGATTAGAACTCTGAAGTCACTTATACTGAGGTCACTATTATCCTTTTATTCCCTTGAAGTGGGTAAAGTAAGTGTTATTATCTCCATTTTACAGCTGAAAAACTAAGAAGGTTAAAAACTGCTCAAAGTCACAAAGCTAGTAAAGTAATAGAACCAGGACTCATCTCAGTCCATTATAGAAAAGAAATAAGACCTATATTCTTCTCACACCAAGGAATTCTCTGATATTCTTATTCCTCAGTGTTCCTGAGTTCTCTTGCACATGATGCCTTTTACCAGCACCTCCTCCTAGACACTCATCTCTCTGGGTTTGAATGATACTCTCATTCTCCTCCTACCTACCTGGTCCTTCATATTCGACCTTATCATCATTCATATCATGTCATAAAACTATGGGTATGCCAAAGATTCTTCTATTTATGAGTCTTTTTCTCTCAACAGATTTAGTTCTTTTCTCTTTATATACACTGACTTGGTTACCTCATTAACTCTCATGGTTTGAATTATCAGTTTTATACACATGACTCCCAGATGAACATATCTAATCCCCAGACTTTCCTAAGATTAATTCCTACATCACCAAACAAAAATTTCATCTCAAACTCAAAATGGCCAGAGTGAAATTTATTATTTTTCCCCCAAATCCTGCCTCTCTGTAAACATTCTTATTTCAAGAAAAGGCACCATCATCCTTCCATTCTAGCTTCATAACTTTACCATCCCCCTCAGCTCACTCTCTGACAATTCAAACATTCCAGTAAATTGCCAAATTTTGCCATTTTTACCTCTACAATATCGCTTGCATCTAAACCATTGCCCAGTCACCATTTGAGTACAGGCTCACACCTCACATCCACTATTGAAATGATCTCCTAATTGTTCTTCCTATCTCAAGTCTCTCCTTAATCCATTCCATGTTCCACAAAGCTGCCAAAGTAATTTTTCTTAAGAGCAAAAGTCATGATCATCACTTTAGAGCAATTGCCTTCTTCCTTCCTTCCTTCCATCTTTATTTCCTTCCTCCTTCCCTTCTCTCTCTGTCCATATCGAGACTCATATCTTTAGGTGTGAGTGTTCAACCCAAAGGAATATAAATTTTGATCACTAAAACCTTACAATCTATCATGAGGTTTACAGATGAGATTTCTTCTTTAAGGACTATACTTTAAAATAAAATCACTCAGGCTCTCATTTATTGGCCAACAATTCCCAGCCCAATTCTCAGTTATTGTTTGGACTCTGATACCTCAGAGTAAGTGTAAATAGTAATTGTTTCTGTTTTGACTAGAAATCCTGAGGGAATTCACCTCCCAGATTCATTTTTTTTTTTTGGAGGAGGTAAAAGAGACCATTTTTTAGCCTCATTTCTTGCCTAACCTTAACCATTGAATGAGCGTAATTTTAGACATACTGGGACCTGGTAAATATTTTAACATAAAAAGGCCAAAGCCTTCCACTGTGTCAGGGGTCATCTCTAGGCATCCTGATTGAGTTCTTGCCACTGGACCCAGATGGCTCCAGGGGAAAGAATGAGACAGGTGACTTTGCACAGCCTTCCTTTACTTAAATTCAATTCACTTGTAGGTCATGAAGGACAAACAATAGATTTGTAAAACTTCAACAGAAACTTATTGCCTTTAAGATAAAATATAGACTTCTCTTTTTGGCTTCTAAAACCTTTTATCCACTCAGTCTGCCATTCTTGTCTTTTTGTTTTGTTTTTGTTTTTGTTTTATTAGGTTCAAGCAATTTTATTTTCCTCAAATTTAACAATAATTTAAACTGTACAAACACATTCTTGTCTTACTATACAATTCTTCTCTTCTGAAATGCTCTGGTCTGCTCAAACTGATCTTTTTCTTTCCTTACAAATGGAATTTTTTTTTCCCTCCAGTTCCCTCCCAGCCACCCCTGGTGGTGAGTGCTTGGAATGCACACTATATTTTTGAGTTCCTCTTCTTATCCTAGTAATACTAATTTTGTTCATAAAAAGTTTTCCAATTTTATGCTATCAGAATTGCCTTTTTTCTATTTCATGATTTATTCTGTCTTGTTTTGATTTTGCCTTGTTTGAATTCTTCCCTCATAGTTGTAAAAACTTCCTCCATCCATTTTCTTCCAATTTTTAAAAAGATGTGACCTTTTCTGTTTAGTTTACATATTCACTTGGAAATTATTGTGGCATATGTTATAAGATGCTGTTCTAAACCTACTTTAAAAAAAGCCAAAATCCTACTTGTTAATTTTACTAGACATTTATGTAGAAGTCATTTCTTAGGTAGTTTGGATTAGTTCAATAATAGGCTGCTGATTGCTTCTCTAATCTATTTTCATCATCTACTTTTTTGTATTTTGACTAGAATCAAAATTTCAAGAATTAATGCTTTATGATATAATTTAAGGTCTCTATATGCTATTCTCTGGTTTATTACTATTTTAAAAATTATTTTCCCTGACTTTCTAAACATTTTCTTCCTTCTAATAAAATTTAACAATATTCTACTACTTCTACGAGAGTATTCTTTTGGCAGGTTGATTGGGCTAACACTAAATTGTTAGTATTTTTCACATGTTTATATTATCATAATATAATAACTATGATTTTAAAAAATGAAACTGTGATTTCCTTGGTATAGGGAATTTTCTGCAAAAGAACCCATCACAGATCTACAATTCACCCATAATTTATACTCCTAGAGTTGCCTGGGACTGATAATGTAGCCCCAAATCACAGTATAGTCAGAGGTAGTACTTAAACTAGCATCTTCCTGACTTGGTGGCAAAGATGTCTATCTTTTGGATAACCCTGACTTCCAAACAATGAATATTCCTCCAATTACTCAAATAATATTCTTCTTCCAGTTATTTTTGAAAGGATATTTTATAATTGAATTTCTACAGGGTTCGAGTGTTTCTCAGTATCTGGTATCTGATATTTTAAACATTTTGTTGTTCTTTTCACTGGAATTTTCTTTTCTACAATTTTCTTTCAAAATATTATTATATAGAAACATTAATGATTTAATGGATTTTTCATCTCCTGATAATTTACCAACTTATTAATTGTTTAAATTAGTTTCTTTGCTGACCATATGAATATCAATTTAGAAATGGAAGGAACTTCAGGAGCCATCAAGTTCAAATTCTTTTTTTACAAATGAGAAAACTGACAGAAGTACTGAGAACTTCAAAAATTTGAAGATCATTCAGGTTCTTATGACATAGGACAAATTTAGCTCAAGTTGTCTGATTCTAAAGTCATTCTTTATTTTCCTCAGCCTCCTAATAGAGATGATTTCAATTTCCCTTTACCAAGATTTATTTCTTGAATTTTTTTTCTTATCTTACTACTATCACTAACATTTTATTTGTGAAATAGAGAGTAGGGGACAAGAAAATTCTTGTTTTTCCCTTGAGAAATTTCTAGTGCATTCTCATTTCAAATAATGCTAGCTTGTATATATGTATGTATATATATATATATAATATAATATTAAAGATTTTCCTTTATGTACATTTTCTTTAGGATTTTTAACAAATTATTATTCTATTTTGTCAAAGGCAATCATTATTTTTATCTCTTTTATGTTTTTTCTATTTTTAATTATGTTGTTTTCCTAATATCATATCACCTTTGTATCTCTACTACAAATCCAATTTGTGAACAATTAAAAATATATATATTGCCATAATCTTGCTTAGTATAATTTTATTTGAAATTGTTGCAAAAATATTAGTGATATTAGTCTATGGTTTGTCTCATCTCCCTCCCTCTCTTGTCATAATTATCTCTTGAGAAGAACAGCAAAAAAAGAAAGGACCATAGCAACATTTTTAAAAGTGCATAGATGAAAGCAAAGGGAAATTCAGAAATAAAATGAGGCAAGCAAGTTGACTTTAAAATTAAAATGTAAATTTATTTTATAATATTTTTTTAAAACCAAGCAGTAAATGGAGAGTCCTGGTTTCATGTAGAATTCTCTTTTTTTTCTAATACAATTTTTCTAATACAATCATTAAAATAATACAATGTTGGGATGCTTTGAGTCAGTTTTTTTTTAAATTGAAGGAAATAGTTTTAAATTTTGCTTATAGTTTCTTTACATTTTTTCTATTTTATTTTCTCTCTTTTTCTAGATCAACTTTTATGTTTAAAAGTTGTCAGCTTTTAAAGGTTTATTAATTGCATGCTCAGTTCATTAATCTTTTTTCTATTTTTATTAAAAAATTTATTAACAATTTACAATATATAATTTATATAATATATAATAATATAATATATAATTTTATTAACAATTTATAATATATAATTTTCCCAATGAGATTTATTCTTGCTGTATTTCAACAATTTTACTAAGTTATCTTATTATCTCTTATAAGTAGTTGTAAATTTTCTTGACCAACTTATTATTCAGAATTTAGGTTTATATATTTTTATGGTCATTCTGATAATATTATTTTTACTGGACCATGGTCCCCACAGAATTTGCTTACTATTTCTGTCTTTTTATATTTTCTGTACCTGAGCACATAACTTATTTTTAGAAAGGTATCAGTGAGGTTAAGAATATACATATTCTTTAACTTCTCATTCAGAAGCTGCCATATCATTCAAATCTAAGAATTCAGTCTAAGTTGTATTTTACTTTTTGTTTCTTTTTGTATTATTTATCCTTTGCTATCTAAGAGGAATATTTCAGTTTCCTAGAATTATTATTTTATTTTTTATAATCCAATTTATGCAATGGAATTTCCCTAAAGGAAATAGAAATAACACTTTAATGAAAGAGGGAAATGATTTAAGTTTAAGTAAAGACCTGATGTTTAAAACTATGTTTTATATATAGGAGGAAGTAAAAGGACAACTTTGCAATTAGAATTTAAGATCTGAAGCTCTTTTCAAAAAGGAGGGAGTAAATAAATGCTCTAAGGAACAAGAAGCCCCTATTCTTAAAAGAATAATAGAGAACCACAGAAGCATCATATAAGAAAAAGAGTAATGATAGCAGTGGTTCCCCTGACCTGGAAAATTAGATGGTTATTTATTGATATGATAAAATCAGTAGAGAGATATATTGTCTTCTAACCCAAGACTCATCAGAATGGATGATATCCTCTCTCTTCTGGTGATTTGTGTGAGTACAAATGATCTTGCCAAAAAGAGAAAGAAAAATGTTGATAAAACATTATACATATATAATATATTATATGTATATGTATATATATGTATATATATATATATATATATATATATATATATATATATATATATTCCTACTCTTGTCCAGGGAAGGCAAAGGGTGCAAAAGAAAGAAATTAATTTGGAACTGAACAGTTAGCTGGAGGCAACTAGGTAATACTGTTCATGGGGTACTGAATCTGGAGCCAGAAGACCTGAGTTCAAATATGACCTTGTATGCTTACTGGAAAAGTTTTTAAATCTCTGTCTTTCTCAGCTTCCTCTACTAATAGATGGTGGTAAATAGTAAAAGGCTGCAATAATAGATTGTTATGAAAATCAAATGATAACATTTGTAAAGCAGTACCATTACTGGCATGGAATAGGTACTTAACAATTCTTGTTCCCTTCTCTGTCTCCTCACTCCATCACCAAGAAGATGGTTTTTGTTCATTGTATTTGTATTTCTTAGATATAGCTTGCATATAGGTGACAGATACTTGAGCATAGATGAAATATAACTACATGGAATAGCTTGATGAAAGCTAATAAAAATGAATTTGCCCAATGTCTTCAGAGCTACAGATTGGGGAAGTAGAAGACTATCTGCATATATCCTCAAATTATATATCAAAGAGATGAAAGACAGTCAAAGAAGAAGAGTAGCAATTGAGATTCCCAAAAGTTCATGGGAGATATTTTCCAAGAAAGAATCCAGTCATAAAGCCATTTACCTCCAATGTATGTCCAAATACTCAAAGTTTAGACAATAAACAAGAGGAATTTGATGTGATAAAATGAGACAGAATGAAATAATCCCTGCTTTTTTTTTAGTTTTTTTTTTTTTTTTTTTTTTTTCCACACGGCTAGGTAATTATTAAGTGTCTGAGACAGGATTTGAACCCAGGTACTCCTGACTCCAAGGCCGGTGCTTTATCCACTACGCCACCTAGCCACCCAATAATCCCTATTCTTAAGAGTCTTACATAATAACAGATGAGTTGTGACTGGATATGAGTGAATGAGTATACTTTGTTCAAAAGAATGAGACCAGGTAAAAGTTGGATGAAGTTGGGTGGCATTGCATATTAAGAAGGCAAATTCATGTGAGGAAATATAAAAACCAGTATTATGTGTAATGGACAACATTTGGATGAACAAAAATATTTTAGGATTGGAACATACAGTAGATGACCTATAAAGCAAAAGGAAATAGATAAAGAGTCGGGAAGCCAGATAATGGACCAAGGATAAAAGCATGACAGTAAAGAAGAGAACTTTGATTATCCAGTCAACTGCTATAGTTTTCTGTCAGCCAAAAACAGCAGTTAAAAATTACTTGGTTTGGCATTGTAATTGTTATATCTGCCAAAAGGTATAAGAACCAACAAGTAGAAGTGCTATCATGGATATGATTTTTATTAAAAAGGAGAAACTGGTTGCTAGGGTGAAAATAATAGGAATTCCAGGAGAAATGACCTCTCCTTCTTTGAGATTGTGACAAAAAAGAAGATACTTGAGTGAGGTGTGTTGTACACTAGATTTGAGAAAGGGATATCAAAGTATTCACAAGAAAGGCAGGTGGGGGCGGTGGTTAGGTGGCGTAGTGGATTAAAGCACCGGTCCTGGAGTCAGGAGTACCTGGGTTCAAATCCGGTCTCAGACACTTAATAATTACCTAGCTGTGTGGCCTTGGGCAAGCCACTTTAACCCCATTTGCCTTGAAAAAACCTAAAAAAAAGGGCAGGTAGGATTATATGGACTGAAATGCTACAGGGAAAGTTATTCTAAGAAGGAAATTCTTAAGAATTAAGTTCTGATGGAATATGTCTCCAGGATTTAAAAAGATCTACCATTCAAGTTATATTTTCAAAAGAAATGTACAGAAGATGGAAACCAAGTCAGGAAAATAAAGTTGAATATAAAAGCATATAATATTATGGCAAAAAATCATGGCAGGAATTAAACTCAAAATGAAGAGAGACTGGTGAAGGAAATTATTACATTAAAAAAAAACCTATATTTGGAGAAAATGAGGTCCAAATAAGGGTTGGGACCTTTTCTTGGAAAAGTTGAGATGATGATGATTAACCATAGAGGGAAGGCAGAACTACTCAAATAGTATTTTGCTTCTTTTTTTCTACACCAAGAAAAATTACCATTGCACTGGAAGTATTTGAACAAAAAATGAATAATAGGAAATTGATACACATGATAAATAAGGAATAGTAAGAGAACATCTAGCTTCCCCTGATAGAGTCAAGTCACCTGGCACATATCCTTGGATTCTGAAAGAACTGGCAGATATGATTACTCGTTATTATATAATAAAATTTGAAAATAGAAGAGATATATATTCAAGAATGGTAAAAATTCCCATTTTCACAAAAGGGAAAAGAACAGAGCCTATAAACTATAGGTAAAAACATAGGTAAAGTCTTTATAAACTTCAAAGTTCTATACATTAATTATATGCATATTGGGCATTAAGTTCTTTCCTATCTAGCCATCTTTGTGCAATCTGATTCTACCCTACACATAGATACACATAACACATATTTTGCTCTCATACTCATACGCATTGAGTAATACTCTTCTTCCTTCAAATGACTCAGTGAAATGAACATTTTTCCTCCTCTTTTGGATATGTTTGTGGAATGTCTATATTGAGGGGTTTGTGTGAAGAATGGAGTCACCATAACTGCACCCTCAAACATAGCCTGTCAGTTTGTGTTTTATATATGCAGTGGAATAAAGGTGACAGAGTAAGTAGGATATTTAATTATTTCAGCTCTCTGATGCTATTTCACAAAATTTTTACCTTGTGCCATGTTTCTGTCTTCTGTTGTGGATATAGCTTTAGGTGGTTTATTTTGGGGGGGGTTCTTTTCTTTTTTGAGATTTTTGGATTCAGTGAATTTTGCTGACTATAACTCCCAGCCCTCTTGAATATAACTATCTTTTCCTCTTTAAGGGAAAAAAACAAAATTAAAAAAAAACTTTGTAGATAGAAAAAAACCATACATTTAACAGGACCTCAAGTTCCTCTAGAATCTGCAGCTTTGCAGCTGTAAATTCTAGATCATTCTTCTGTATTCTATCACAAATTATATGATATTTTTCTTTTTTTTCATTTTTTTTCATTTTTTTTTTGCAAGGAAATGTTAAGTGATTTGCCCAAGGCCACACAACTAGGTAATTATTAAGTGTCTGAGGTCGGATTTGAACTCAGGTACACCTGACTCCAGGGCTGGTGCTCTATATACTGTGCCACCTAGCTGCCCCAATGTTTAATCATATAATTTTGTGAGCACTATCCATTGTTAATGTTTTTTAATCTTACATCATACTTTTTTTTACCATTGTGTTTACCAAATGTGTTTTCCCATTATTTTCATGTCATTTGCTTCTTCAACTGTTGTATTCTGTTTTACTACATTTAGCTATTGGAAATATAAATTTTTAAAGTTCTTCTCCAAATCATTTTTCTTTGGATTGAATTTGAGTTCATCTGTTCACTGGAAAATGCAAATTCTTGCCTCCAATTGAGGAATCATAGTCATTTCCAAGGAAGCTAAAAATATGTGTCTGGGGAATATAAAATAATACTTACACAATAGCATTTTGAACTAAATGTTAGGTAAATTAACATTACTGATTGATTGTGTAAAGTATCTTAAACTATGGCAAGTTATTTCATTCATTTTGGTAAGATGAGAAAACTGAGAATCAAAGAAATAAAATTGCTTGCCCTAAAGCCCCCATAAGCTAGGTAGCATCAGTCCCAACTAAATCATTTTATCTCATTCTTTAGCATCTCATCTAAAAGTCTAAGTTCACATGTAAGGATGGATATATCTATTTTATTACATTCAAATAATGATGATCTTTTCAAATGAAGGGCAAATTTTTGTTTAGAGAGTGATGTATCAAAGAGTTCCTATTTTAAATTAAATGAAAATGTTACAAGTTCTATGAACTCAGTGATGTATTTTCTTCACTCTTTACAGCTATGAAATCGCATTGATGAGCATTTTTGCATTATGGTCTTTCTTGTGTACACTTCGAATTATAGTTTTCATATATCTAAGAGGTTACAATCTGAGATCACAAATTTTCAGATGTATCTATATGCACATAAATATATATGTTAAATGTGTATTACTATTCACATACATATATTTCAATACTTCCAGAGATCTAGGGTTTCACTGAGCTGGGTACATTCTCCATCAGTAGGAATTTCATTCCCTCTCCAACTTAATAAATGGTTTCATAAATTGCTTTAGCCTAATCTCTTTGGTCAACATTTAAGTGATAAGGTTCTCCATATTTGATTAGACTGAGATTTCAACAGTCACATACTCTATCCAAGACCTGTCATCTCCTGAAATCCTTTTTTAATGCCTCAAAGTGACATGGAAGTGACACTAGGTCCTTTAAGTCTTTGACAGAAGATCAGAAACTCTTGGGGGATTCTATTTAACCTGGAAAATTTCTAAGAGTGGGTTATATTTATATTTAAAAATAATTTATTACTCTGGTAGATCTGTGATTTTATCAACATTGGTATTCCATGAAGATAGAGATTGTAATCCTGTGTACTTCAAATTCTATGTGAGTTTTGTTCACATTTTCCCATGTGGAGATTCCATCTAAAGTACTTCCCATTATTCATTTAGAATCTCATGAACTTTGAGTCTGAAATGTTCAATGCAAGGTTGATCAAAAAGATGATGATGATTTTTTTCTCTCACAACACTTCATATATAACATCAATTATGATACTGGATAATTGCATAAAATCACAACATTCTGAAATATTTATACATATATACATACATATATGCAAGACTAAAGAATAACATTGACTAAAGAATAACATTAACAATGATATATATATATATATATGGCTGATTAAGGTTTGCAAAATACTTTAACACATTTTACACATGTTATTTCATTGGCTGCTATTACTATGCTTATTTTATAGCTGAGGGAACTATGACAGAGAGAGATTAAGTAACAATATCCTTTATTAGGAGTTTGTTGTATTGTATAAGCAGTATATATATATATATATATAAATATATATATATATATATACCATATATATGTTCAAAAGCTAAATTTTGTCCCAAATTTCTGTTTCCAATTTGTCAGTTGAACATTTACATTCTTTGAATAGACTCTTCTTTCTCTCTTTAATTTAAATCTTAAATCATAACATATTTATGGTGTATTTCTCTCCTTTATTTCTCTTCCCATTGTCTTCTCAGTTTACATATCTATGCATAGTACATATATTATTCTTTCTCTCCTTGAGTTGTGTAAAGGTATTTTCACACACACACACACACACACACACACACACACACACACACCTCCACATCTCTCCCTCCAAGCACATCCCCTGATAGATAGGCTCAGAGATTGATCACTGCTCGGTAACAGTGCTGGGAACGGCTGCCAGTTGTGAAGAAGAATAACAACTGGCAACCATTCTGATTGGTGCTGGCACAGGATTGTTCTTACGAGATCCAAATGCCTCGAGAACCAAATGTTCCTGTGATTCAGGCTTTCTGCAGCCAACAAAGCTTAGGTCAAAAAGCTAATTGGCTACTTGAAACTTTGCTTAGATATCTTCAAGAGAAATTAAAAAAAGGATTGTTTTTGTGAACACACACACATATACTGATGGAGAGATGGCTAAACAGATAGATGATAAAAGCCAAATGGTTCTGGGAAAAAATTTTCTTTCTGAGGTGAGTGTGTGTGTGTGTGTGTGTGTGTGTGTGTGTGTGTGTGCGTGAAGTGGAGGGTTGTAGAGGTTGGTAAGAAGTGGGTTTTTTTTTTGAGAGAATAATGTATAGTTCTGTTGAAACTGAAATGTGAACTAAATGTATTTCTTGTATGGCAGTCCAAGTTTACACTTGGAAATAGACAAAACTGCCCATTTTAATTGCAGAAGATAGAGTGGATACAGGCAAAAATGAGTTTTTTCAGAATACAGGGCAGGTGTGACCAGTGTAAGTTTTGTAATTCTATATCTACAATATAGAACATTATGGGATAATAATGTCTGCCAAAGAAAAGAAAGCATCCTCCTTTCCCCCAATTCATTCAAACTCCAAAGCCACAGTGATCCAGGTGACAATTATGGAACAGTGCTGTTGCAATGATATCTGACTTTAATGGTGGTTTTAATGACTGTATGCCCTTTCAGCTAACAGGTTTCATAAGAGAAAAGCCCAGGAAAACACAGAACTTCCTCCCCATCATTAAAGGGCATCTAGTCAGCACTAATCTCTGTATGGTGCTGTGTTGGATGCCACACAAAAGCAGACTCGCAGACACACTTCCCACTGTTCTTTAAAGCTGACAAACTCAAACAGGTGACAATATAGGGACCAAATGATAACAAGTGGACAAGTAGGAAACGAAACACAGGAATTAAAGTAGAAAAAAAATATAAAGAGAGAAGTTGTTGAAAGTGGCCATTTAGAAACATTGAAAGAGATAGTGCCTCTTAGTGAGATGCATCTTTCATATGTCAAATAGTTGTCTCTTTAGGGTGTTATGAGGTAGAATTTCAAAAGATTTATGTAAAAGGAACAAGATAGATTATGAAAGAGTATCCTGTGGCATATTGGGATCACTGAGTCCTGGAGGGAAGGACTGGACAATGAGGACAGTATAGAGACTTCATGGACAGAATAAAAAAGGGTTGGATTAGAGAGTAATGGAAGACAAAGGGGAGGGGGAATTGTCAAAATATAAAGGCATGACTTTTTACTTAGAATATTATGAAAAAGTAATAATGGTTCCTAATTAACCCTTTGGAAATTTAGATGAGTGTCAAGAGACCTTTGCTAGGGAACTAGAAGTTGATTCAAGCAGGCAACAAGATACGTGACTAGAGTTGCAGTTGGTCAAGGTATTCTGATTCTGACCTCTATTGTCAGTAGATTTTTAATAGAGCATACTATTAGAGGATGGGGAATAGGGTTGGAAACCAAAGGAAAAAAGAACAGTGAGCAAATTCATTACTTTTGATAATTTCTAATTCTGTTGGGGCTGATTAATTAATGCTTAATTTTTTAGAAATTTTTAGGTCCTGAAACTATTGATGGAACTGGCTTACTAGAATGAAAAGGTGTGGCATTCAAACAGTTATAAAAATTCAAACACATTTTTATTTACCTATGGATGTGAATTAGCCCAATGAAGAAATTTTAAAATTCAGTGAATGATTTTTCCAAAACAAATATATAAGTGGAAATGTGATTTCTTATATAGCTGACAATCCTTTCCTGCTATGGCTATATAGAAAGTGTTTGTGGGAGATAAATTCCTGAATTCAGATAGACAAATCTATGAATTATTTTTATCCTTACACAATAATTTAAAGAAAGACCCAAATTTCCTATATTTCCTCTTTTCAATTTATTTTAATTCTTTTGTCTAAATTTGGAAGGCAGTTTCAGTCAGCTATTGATATACCTTGAATAATAACCCTTTATAATTTTTAACAAAGACTAATCTTAGTGTCATATAATCTAAACTCCCAATAGAAAGTAAGAACAATTGCTGAAGTTAGAAAACTGGTGAAGGATAGTGGAGGAGAATGATTCTGTAGAAAGACAGTTGGAGCAACAAAACCAATCAACAAATTTAGTGCTTACTATTTTCCAGGCACTGTGTTGAACACTGGAGATACTCAGAATGGCATAAACAGTCCTTGCCTTCAAGAAATGTACATTCTAATGGGGAGACAACATGAAAATAATCAGGAGCTTAAAAGATCCATACAAAATAGATGGGGCAATATGTGAGAGAAGGTTTTAGCAGTTCCAGAGCCAGAAAGAATTCCTGAGGATGATGATGTTTAAATTATTGATATATATTCTATGAGACTCAAGGAAGTCTATATCAAGAGTCTGGGAATCCAGGAGCCTGGAGGTAAGAGGAGAGTCCTAGACTGGATTTGAGGTAGGGATGGGTGGAGGGGAGATGCCCATTAGAAAGAAGAATCTGTCCATGTTTCAGCCTCTGGCCTCTAGGCAAGTGCTGAAGTGCCCAGCTGTCATGACTGAAACTACGAATGCTGAATCTCTCCACTTTCTATGTATATGCAAATTCAGAATATATAAGAAACTTGAAGATACAAAATGATTAAAGGGAAAAAATTTGAGAACGGTATTGTCATCCAAAAAAAGTGATCAAAAGGACATCAACAACTATTAATCCATGTATCTCCTTTTCCATCTTGATAAAAATCTTTATGAGATATATTTATCAAGTATAGCATGAAATACCATTAAGTCCTAAAGAATAAAATTGCAAATGATCAAAAAACATTATTGTGTTTGTTGACAGCTTGCAGCATGCTACTAAAGTAGTGGCACAAATGACATGAAACAGGAAATTAATGAAAGGAAAGGAGCCTGGTTAGTTATGTAGTGAGAATGGAGGGATAACAGGTAGATAACTGAAATTTCACTGGGCAAGACCTCAAGTAGTTTGACTAGATCTTTCGTGGAGGACTTATGGGAAGACATGAACAAGAATCACACAGGATGAGGAGTTGCAGACAAATTGCAGTTTGTGCCATTGGTGACATTATTCACATCAATGAGATCATGGCCTCTTTGAAATACTGAAGTTTATAAGGAAATCCATTTGCCCATGAACATAAGCATATATGTGCAAGGACCTTAGATCACAAAATTATTGAATCACTAGATCTCTGAAAGACCACCTCTTCCAACTTATACCTAGATAAGAATTTTTTTTTACCATATATGCAGATTATCATTCAACCTTTGCTGAAAGGCATTCCTAAGTGGCATAAAATTCTTTAAGTTTCTCCTAATTTCAGGTGTAGGGAGCTGAATGACCACTTGTTGGCTTTAACAGAAAGTAGATTCTTGTGCAAATATAGGTTGATAGGATGATTACTAAGATTACATGCTATCCTGAAATTATATGTATGATGTCTTGGGCAAAAAAATAGATGCTTTTTATGACTTTATTATAGAACCAATTTTCATTCTTGGAAAAAACCAGGGGGTCAATGTCATCTACCTCTGACTCAAATCCGATATTATTTCTCATCTTCTTTCAGACATTCAGATTCACTTTCATTAGATCAGAATTTTCTTGGGCAAATTCAAGGCTAATAAAGAAGCATATGTTTAGTTCATTCTTCATATGTTTTCTCATTATTATGATTCCTTTCCTTGCTTAGCAGTTTTTATCAATAAAAACAGACATTTTTAGCTTTCCATTTCCATAGTGTCATTATTGACATTGACAGCTGCCTAACAGACATGTGAAATATAATTGCCTAAGGAAGAGTATTTTATAACCAATTCCTTCTCTTTTATATTAAAAAGAAATTAAACAAGTTGACTGAGCCATAGGCTTCTGAGTTTGATGTCAGTTTAGGAATTCTTTTATTTTTTAAGAAATTTTATTTTTATTTTTTTTCTATATCTGTCAAGGGAATTTCTTTCTCTTAAGATTTTATTAATTCCCCAAGGGCATTAATTCATTAATTTTTCCTTGTCCTGGAGATAACCTTTGTCATGATATTCTAGATCTTACTTCATATCCCTAAAAGTAAAAACCTGTAGCTCTACCTACTGTCAATCAACCCTTAAACGTATTTTCAAAGATCATCCTGTGTACTTTTTGTATTTTCAGTAGACATGATGTAGTTTCCAATTTTTTAATATGATGTCTAAGCAAGCAAAATAATTTATTTATTAATAAAATAACCATTTGTGAAGGTGATTTGTAGAGATTCAAGATTTAACTGATATACTACTTACCTCAACAACTTATACTGTAGAATGGAATAAAACTATGGCAAGCAACATAATAAACAATATTACATGGCAAGAGTATTAGTTCATTAAATTGCCAATTCCCAATGAGTTATGAGGTTATTCCTTATCAGAGGAATTGGGAAAGATTTTTTGCAAGAAAGTGAAGGGGAAGGAACCAATATTTCTTAAGCTCCTACTATGTTGCAGGTGCTCTGTAAGGCACTTCACAAATATTATCTCATTTTATAAAATAACTCTGGAGAGTAGGTGCTATGGTTATCCCCATTTTATAGTTGAGGAGACTAAGGAAGAAAGAGGTTAAGTGGTTTTCCCAGGGTAATACTGCCAGTTAGTGTCTGAGGCAGATTTAAACTGAGTCTTCCTGATTCCATCCCCTGTTACACCTTGATGTCCCTGGTTCTAGTTACAGAAAAATATTAAAAATAGTGAATAGGGAATAAACCCATTTATCTAAGGAGATAGCAAAGAGAAATCAGAGAAGTTGTGCAAATTTTAATATATTAGAACATAAAGAGAATGAATTAACTTTTCCACTGGGAGTGAAATATACCAGCTTAATTGAGAGATGCCCCAATTTCACCCAAAGGGAAATTCCTTGAACAGTCTAGGGAGATTCAGTGGCATATTGAGACATTGGTTCTTATAGATTTATGCTATTTTCCAAAACTTATTGCTTGTTTGTTTTCTCTATAGGTTTGAAGTTGGTTTCCACATGCACTTTGAATTATGCACATCCTCTCTAAAAGCAGGAATGAAGAATGTTTCTCCTTTTTAAAGCTGTAACATGATCTCTGCCCTTCACACAGTAATGTAACATTAATTCATTATTATTTCCACCAAATTAGAAGTAACACTTGAGTAGCAGTTTTCCAAACACCTCAAACTTGAAACCTGGATTATACTAACAGCAAATAAAAAATTAAACAAAAATATACTATTACTGCAAACCACATCAGATATGAAAGTAACATTCTATTTCTGTACTACAGGAGTTTGATCAACTGTTCTTGACCAAGTCTGAACCAAATTCAAATGTCTTTTAATTTAGATTTTATGTACATTATAGTCATTGTGTGTATTATTCTCCTGGTCCTGATTTTATCCTGCAAAGATTTATAGAGGTTTTCTATTATTTCTCTATTATTGCTTCTTATGTAATAATAGTGGATACAGTTTTAAAATCACTCCATCATATAAATTACCTCTACTTCTAATAGCTTCTTTTTCTTTTTAAATGTATGCCCCAGAATGGAACTTGATCTACCTGAGCCCAAAGCAGGAATAATCTCTTCAAAATTAAAATTAAATATCATACAGAGGGCAGTGGACAGGTACATAGTGGGTGTTAAACTGCAAGGGAATGTTGAAGTGAAATGTTGAAGAATAGGAATAACAGATACCATCTAGGAATTTTATGATAAGGAAAAAAAGATGGGCTAGACAAATAGGAAGGATAAGGATTGAGAGATAGAAAGCTAGAGAACTCTAATGATACCCAAGAAACGGCAGAAGAAAGTGAGAAAAAACCCCCATCACATTGGGTGGACCATCTCTGTCAAACTTATAGAAGAAATAGACAAGAGCCACATAGGATGGGGCGCATTGAGTTCTAATCTGCATCTTTGGAATCAACTTCCAAAGTAATGGAATCCACTTCACTATTTGGGGAAGTACATAATGTGGAAACAAGAGCAGGTAATAGAAAATAAATTTTAGAAGTATGATGTGGGGGCGGCTAGGTGGCACAGTGGATAGAGCACCAGCCCTGGAGTCAGGAGGAACTGAATTCAAACCTGGCCTCAGACACTTGATAATTACCTAACCATGTGGACTTGGGCAAACCACTTAACCCTATTGCCTTGCAAAAGAAACCTAAAAAAAGTATTATGTGGTTTATTAAAATAATGTTGGACTGCTAAAAGTTCAGAATGAGTTAAGGTTGGCAAGAAATATCAAAGACAACAATAAAAAGGTTTCTTTTATTTTTGTTTTTAAGACATTAGATGAGTATCCAATAAAAGATGGACCTTTTCCTGGTATATAGGGTAATAATTGCTGTTGTTTAGTTGTTTTGGTAGTGTTTAATTCTTTGTTACCATTTGGGTTTTCTTAGCAAAGATATTGGAATGAATTGCCATTCCCTTCTCCAGTTTATTTTATAAATTAGGAAACTAAGGCAAATTAGGTTGAGTCAGGGTCACAAGCACACAGTGTCTTTGGTTGGATTTGAATATCCTCTTGACTCTATCTTAGCTGTCAAAGGGTAATAATTGACAGCAAAGAGAAGTAGAGAAAAGGTATGGATGTTCAATTCATATTTTCTTTCTATTTTTCTATCAAGGAAGAATGATATTTGTTCTGGAAAAGAGAAACCAAAAATGGATAATAGAGAGTTGATACCCAAAGAAAGTAAAGAAAGAATAAGAAAACCCCTAGCTGACCTTGCTGAATTCTACATTAGATAAATTTTAAGTATAATAAATGAACAAATGTATAAATGTAATGAATGAATAAAAATGTGTAAAGCATTTAGTATAGCAAGCATTGAACTAAGCACTAGGGATTCAAATAGAAAAGTTAAAACAGTCCCTGCTCTTCAGAAGCTCATATTCTAGTGGAGAAAACAATATGTGTTAAAGTTTTCAGCTCCAAAACAGATGGAAGAGGTTACTCTTTTCCCTCAGTTACAAGGATTTGTTCAGCTAGAATCAATTCTTTGCCTTTGTTTATTTTAATGGTAGAGTGTGTGATGCCCATAAGTGGGTTTACATAGTTCTGTCCAAATGTGGTTTTTAGGGATCATCTTTAATGCAATTTTCTGACAATGAACTATCTGACAGTGTCAAAAACTTTTGAATGTGAGAACTTTCCCCCAAGGTCTTCAATAACTGAGGTTGCAGAGTCCATAAAAGCTGTTGTTAAACAACATCCATCAAAGTTGCCTCCAAAAATGATGGATAGCTTAAAGCAGAATATTTGTTGAGGGAGGTACTAACACTCCAACTGCCCTTGGACTTACCTACCAGTTAGTGACAATTAGTCAACAAGTGGTATGGTGGTAGCAAGAAGTGTGAGTCTCTTCTCCGAGTGCTTTCTTTACTCTTTAATGGACTTCTGTTGGTTCCAGAAAACAGAACTGGGAACATGAATGGAAACTGCAAAGAAGGCAATTTATACTTGTTGTAAGAAAAAAATTCCCAATAGACCTATCAAAAGAAAAATTGATTATATTAAGAGATGGTAAGATTGCTCTAATTGGAAGAAGATTGACCAATCTGTGGGTATTACAGAGGTGATTCCTTTTCAATCATAGATTGGACCAAATGGCTACTTACAAACCTGAAATTCTGATTTCTCATTAAAAATAGATGCACAAGACTGAAGGTCATAATAGATAATACATCTCTGTTGCTAAGACATTGATCCACAAAAAACCTCAAATACATGGATGTTTTCTCTAGAGCGTGATGGAGTTGGATTAGATAAATTTTAAGTTCCTTCTAGCTATGAGATTTTTTGTTCACTCTTATCTAATTGGTTGAACTCCATGTAAGTGAAAAGGTTGTCTGGAGAAGTTAAAAATCTTTGGTTCATGAAAAAAGTCTAATCCATACCTCCTCTTATTCTATTTAATGTCTTACAGAAAGGATGGCAGAACTGAGACATGGATCTATGGCTCCAGATTTTTAATTTGGTGTCTGGTTATACTGCTTAAATTTTCTAAAATTTTATCTGTTTTTTTCAGTTGTTTTTATTTGTGTACAATTCTTTGTGACCCTATTTGGAGTTTTCTTGGCAAAGATACTAGAAGTGACTTGTCATTTCTTTCTTCAGCTCATATTATGAAAGAGGAAACTGAGGCAGACATGGTTAAGTGACTTTCTCAGGGTTACATAGTTAGTAAATGTCTGAAGGTAGATTTGAACTCAGAAAGAAGAGTCTTCCTGTGTTAAGACCTGGCACTCTGTCCATTACATCATTTAGATGTCCCCATTGTAATCTGGTATCCTGAGGTATATTGCCTTAATCTGGTATCTTGTCAAATCATATTTGATTTTATGGAATTTTATAGAAATTTCCAGTACAATTCACTCTTCTATTTTAGTACAATGAATTGTCAAATTAAGAAATATAAACATGAATTACTAGTTCCATGTGAACAATTTTGACACTTGTCTCCTACATGAAAAGAAGCTATTGAGGGAATTAGAGATTCCAGGATCTTCCCTGAAAATGGAAGATGAGAGAAGGAGAAAATTGCTTCATATTTCAGATCACTCTGACCTCAGTTTTTGGTACTCCCCTGCTTGCACAAGTATTACTTTTTCCTTTTCATTTGTCCCCTTCCATTGAGCCCTCTACCATTTGTCCTTTCACTGATTCACATAAAATATATAGTTTATGTCTCCTTTCTCATTTCCAACAAAAGTCAACATTTCTGGTGAGGCTCTTACCTTGGAAGATGGATCAAAAAAAAGAGGAGAGAGGACCAATATTGAACATTATTTTCACTGCAAGCATTTCCTCAAAAGTCTAACCCCTATCTGGAAACATGCAATTCCATTCCTTACTTATTTACTTGTTTGATATATTTTCTTCATTCTTTTTTTTAGGGTTTTTTTGCAAGGCAAATGGGGTTAAGTGGCTTGCTCAAGGCCACACAGCTAGGTAATTATTAAGTGTTTGAGACTGGATTTAAACCCAGGAACTCCTGACTCGAGGGCCAGTGCTTTATCCACCGTGCCACCTAGCCGCCCCAGATGTATTTCCAATTGAAATAGATCTTATCCTGTTCTAGCATGTGAAATAGTAAGAATCCTATTTTAAACAAGTAAAAAAAAATCTAAATCTCTCTGAGCTTCAGTTTTCTTATTTATTAAAAGGGATCAATAAAAAATATTTATGCTAGCTTTCTTATTAGATCATCATAGATATTAAAGAATATAACATATGTGAAAAGTACTTATTTACAGTAATTTGGGGACAGCCAGGTGGTGCAGTGGATAAGGCACTGTCCCTGGAGTCATGAGAACCTGAGTTCAATTCTGGCCTCAGATGCTTAATAATTACTTAGCTGTGTGACCTTGAACAAGTCACTTGGCCTCATTGCCTTGAAAAAAAAAACCCAGTAATTCACTGTGTAAAATTTGCCTTAATTCTCATCAATAGGATTGTTAGCCATTTAAATAATATTTGAAAAAATAGCAATAATTATAATAATTCATCAGGTCAAAGTAAATGATTCATTTTGAGACCCGAATTAATTTGTTTGGCTTCTATTGATATAATGAACTTGATAACTATCAAATCTCTCCTTTATTTTGTATCGTGTTGATGGAAACTATTATCTAATTCTTTACTATTAAGTGGCCTTTTTACTAGTGACTGATGGAGAGCATAGGGCAAAAGGTGAGAGACAGTTTCCTGGGGAGTGCTCTTAAACAGTTTTCCATACAGCTGGGAGGTTTAGCAGAGAATCCCTAGAGCTAACCATTTTCTTACCCATTACAAGAAGAAAGAAAGAGGGAAAGACTTAACATAACCTGCTCAGCAGGAAGCTCAGTTTTACAGTTTTAGAACAGCATAATTTTTGTATTTTATATTAGTCTATCATATCCAACCCTTTCAAAAATAAAACAGGAACAGCTTTAATGCAATCTGTGTTTACTAATATGAGCTAATAAAATCTCATAATATTATTTTGTATTGCACTAATGGGTATTGCATTATAGTATATTAGTTAAATCATGCATTATTATGGTATTTGATGTGCTACTCAAAGTAGAAATATGCATAATATAGCAGCAGAGAGTTTGTGGAGATGAATGGAAATGGCAAAAAAAGTGGACTATATAAAGGATTTATCTGTGAACAGAAGGAGAGAGACACGTGGGCCTCAAGAAAGTTTGGGAAAATCTAATCTTGTTTGAAAGGAATGTAAATTTTTCTTTTTTCTGAAGACCTCCTCTCCAATATTTTATTCCTCTATTATTTTCACAATCAATTTTTTATTTTAGCTATTTAACAAGCCTAGTATCCCTTACTGAATTGTAAGCTCCTTGAAGACTCCCTCTAGTCATGCCTTATTTTCTTATCCCCAGGTGCCTAACTAATGTTTTGCTCATGGGAAATGTTTATTGAATTAATAGATGAATGCATTAATACAAAATGAACTTCACATCCATGAGCAGAGATAGATCTATGTTAAAATAGATCTAACAGCTGTGTACATGATGTGAAGAAAAGGCAATCTTCTCTCAAATATCTTCTCCTAGGTTGAAGACATAATTTAAAAAATTATGATTGTAATCATTCCTTTGCATTGAAGCATTAGCTTTTATTTTGGAAGTGTATGACATTAATCTATCAATTTCCATTATTATCCATCATCTTCCAGAAGCATGGCCCAAACAGCATGGGACACAGGTCAATAAAATTTTGAACATTTAGGGGAGACCTAGAATATTGTGTTTTACAGTATTATTAAATCATATGGGAATTTACAAAGACAAGAAAATATCTTTTTGGATAGAAATACTTATAGAAAGCTTCATGAAGGAAGGATAATTTGAGTTGACTCAGAATTGGTTAGATTTGGATAGGTGAGAGGGAAGGACAAGGGTAGTATAAGTGTAACCTACAGCTCAAAACCCTTTTGCAAAAGGCTTTCCCCATTAGTAGAGATTGATAAAACAATGTTCCAAGTTCTTTTGAGTTGTGGAACTACTGAGAGCTTGGGAAAAGAGAGATCCTAGTTTTCTGGCTTCCAGCTTCAAGACAGAAGAGACACAGTTCCAGACCTTTTCAACTCCCTGGAGAAAGGGAGAATTTGGGAAGGAGCTAAAATGTAGAGGAATGGGAATAACACCTCAGTCATCTCCCTATCTTCAACTTACTATAATAGAGCTTATGGGGATATTTCTATCTGGGGTTCCTCTTAGTTGATCTAAAATTTTCATTCCCAATGGAAAACTCATTCATTCTGTGCATTTGATTGGGTATATATTCTCCTATGTTTACTTTCTCTGATTTCTCTTTGCTATTTATTTAGATAAATTACTTTAATTACCATTTGCTATGCATGCTCATTGTGGAACTTGTATTTGATAAGAAGAGAATCAAGTCTTGGGTATACAGTTTGGGTCATTTCTTCCTCATTAAGATTTACCACTTGAATCTACAAAATATTTTCCTTAACCTAATGACATTTAAGGAAGTACAAAGACATTATTCTAGCTTGATACCTCTTCTCTCTGAGAACAGATTGGCTAGTCCCTCACCCCAACTTCCTACTTCCCCTCCTAGCAGAGAAAGGTTTCCCTTGGAGATGATTGGAGGGAGTAGAATTTAGATGTATTTATTAATACTTCCCTAAAAGCCACATTCAGACAGACTGATGGGCATCACACACTGTATCATTAAATAAGCAAAGGCTAAGAATTGATTCTAGGCGCAGTTAGGTGGCACAGTGGAATCAAGAGGACCTGGGTTCAAATCCGGACCTCATACATTTAATAATTGGCTAGTTGTGTGACCTTGGGCAAGTCACTCTTAGCCTCATTGCCTTAAATTTTTAAAAAAATCCTTCAAGAATTTATTCTAGATTAATAAATTCTTGAATTGAGGGGGGAAAATGATTGTATGTCTTTACCTAACAATGGTGGAGGGTCTTCTGCAAATGAGATCCAGGTATCATAAGATCATAGAAAAAAACAAGATGTTCCTGCTTCTCATCACTGATAATCTTTGAAAGTTTATTCCACATGCATAGACCATCACCTCTTCACTAAAGAGGACATAAATTTCCAAAACTCTTCTTCAGGTTCTTTTTGGTTACACAGTGTTCAGTTTTCTTTTCTTTGTTTGTTTTTGTTCTTTCATTTACATATTTGTAGGAATCCTAGATCTGCTTACTTTGCATCAGTTTAAGTCTTTCCCTGCTTCCCTGTATTCTTTGTATTTCTTTTTTCCCTTCAGTATAATGATATTTAAAACAATATAATTAAAGGAATCATTAGAAAAAAGAATCATCTAGAAAAAGTAGTGGGAATCACAAGGAGTCAGCACAGTTTCATCATGAATAGGTCATTCCAGACTAACTTTATCTTTGGTGGTGGGGGGATTACTAAACTGATGTATCAGGATAACATTGTAATATTTACCTTGATTTGAGGAATCCAGTTTATAAAATCTCTCAAACTATTCTTATGGATAAGATGGACATATGTGGATTAGACAGTAGTATAGTCTGATGAATTCAAACTTAGTTGAATGGCTTGAACACAGAGATTAATCATTAATAATTCAATGTCAACATGAAGGAAATTGTTGATGTCATGTCCTAAGGATCTGTGCTTTATGATGTTCCACATTTTTAACAACTATGTAGATGACATAATTATCAGATTTATCAATGTTACAAAGGGAAAATATATTTTATGACAAGCCCAGAATTCATCTCCAAAGACTAGAAGATTTGACTGAAAAAAAGATGAAATTTAATAGGTTTAAATGTAAATTCTAAAAGAAAATGTGGGCTCAGTTGAATGATTCCACTTATTTAATTAACAATATTCTCTAACCTCAGTCAGGTGGGAATTCCTCCATTAAATCAATCAACCAACCTAAGGTATTAGACTAGGTAAAAAGCATGCTTGATCAATTTTTAAGGAATAAAAGTCATTGGATATAATGAAATGAAATTACCCAAGAAGTAGCTTGCTCTTTTATATGAGAATTATAGGGCATGGCTGAGTCTCTTTAGCCAATCCAATACATTTCTAGGGTAATTTCATTTTCAATTTAGATGAATGATGTTGAAAATGCTTCCAGAACCTGAACTACACCAACATTTATGTAGGAAATAACAACTTTACAAGAACAAGCTATGGGAAATTGGAGTAGGCATAAGTTCATCTAAAAATCATTGAGGATGTTATTGTGCCTGACTAAATATAAGATTAAGTATAGTAAGGCAGTTTCATTAGCAGGGACATATTCAGTAATGTGTTGGAGCTAATTCATACCAGCTTGAGAGAACTACTGTTGAATTTTTCAGCATGTCCATTTTTATATGGAAAATCAAAAAAATCATACAAATCAGGATACAATTTGTTGATTTATTAATTTCTATATTAAAGAAAGTGATGGAGAAAATGTTTATATAATACATATTAAACTTAAAAGCTTGTCAAGTATATATGTCCTCCCTATGGAGCCAGTTGTTAAAATTTACTATCTACAACCCCTAGGCACAGTATCAAAGTCTAGGGAGGTGGTATTTAAGCTAAATATTGCTCTGATAAGACTATATCTGGAATATAATGTTCACTTCTAGGGCCACATTTTAAGGAAGTCATTGCCAAGCTAGAGAATGTATAGTGTGAATGATGAAGTGACTCAAAATTTTGCATATGATGATTGTTAGAAAGAAGGAAAGAAGACTTACCATGGAATATGATAGTTGTTTAAAGATTTGAAAATCCCTTAAATGAAAAGGGGATTTGATCTCAGAGGAGTAGTGCACATATATACATACATACATATGTTTTTTAAACACACAAAAATATATATATAAATATACTCTAAAGAGGGAAAGAAACCAAACTTCCTAGCAGAGCTATCTGAAAGAGCAATGGGCTGTCTCAACGATACTTTGTTTCCCATCACATAAGTTCTTTAAGGAAAGGCTAAATAACTACTTATCAATTATTTTTGCCCCTGCAAAAGGCCTACCTTGGCAGGTACTGGTTGGATTAGGTGGCCTTGATAATTTTTTCAACTGAAATTCTGTGATTTAGTAATTTTTTTTACAGATGGGGAAAACTTGAATATCCAAATCTATTATGAAATGGGTCTACACTGAAAAGTCCACTTTATACAATTGGCATAATAACCTGACACAGCTTCCAAGATAGAAAACAGACCCATTGGATTAACAAAATCATATGATTCTCCTTGGGACACATATGAAAAAGTACTTCAAAATAGAAACAATGGGAATTTTTCCTTGGAGTTATATCAAAATCCTCTAGATTATCATCTTCAACTCAAATTCTACCTTGGATTTAATGAGAGTTCAGCTTGGTTAATTTATAGTAGAATATGATTCTCTGAAACAAGTTTTTTTGTTCTTGTTGTTGTTTGTTTATTTTTAAGTTCCACATAAAAAGCTCTTTTGAATATATTCTCTTTGAGGCAATGATGACATCCACTAGCCAAATGGATCTGGGGTTATGCCTGGAGGCTTTCCATACTGCACGTGGTTGTCAATTTGAATTGTGTATCAATTACCCATCATATTTGGCACATCTGTACTTAACATTGGCATTAATTTTACCCTATTGTTCTAATTGCAGTACTTTGATGTAATGACACCATTCAATTCACAGATGGTACTGGTGGGGGGTTTTCCCAAAAAAATATAATGTAATTTTAATTTGGAACATGAGAATGCCAAAAATAAAGGCTTCATTGATTAAGTTATCTAAGCCTGCTAAACAGTTGAACATTTGAACTAAATGGAAAAGAGGAACAGAAAGTTTCAATACCAACCTTTCACAACTGCAGTTTCCTGATTACAGTCAATTAGACTAACAAACTTGATTTGTTCACAAACAAACTTCAGCCTACTCAGGGCAAGCAAAAAGAAATGTGGTATAAAAGTAAAAGTTGAGAAATGTTTCTAAGGTGAAGTAATTTGTGAAAATGAGAGCTCTGCATTTTGAAAAGGAAATGATTCAAAACTGTAATAATAATTTTGAACTTTTATAAATACCATTTTTCTTGACTGTTTAAAGACTGAAATTTCTTTGGTTGTGCTCTATTCTGATGTAGAACACAATTCCACTTTATTTCCATGACTTAGTATATTAAAAAAAAAACATCTGCAACCTGATCTTAAAGGTAATAATTCTCTCTTAATTTAGTGAAACTGGTCCTGGAGTGATAGAAAATCAGTCAGTCATTGACTCCTTAAATGAATCCTCTTTAGCTTCATAGACCTGTAAGATTTTATGCTTTGCCATAATGCATTCAAGTAGGATTTTTAGATATGACATCTTAGATAAAGGCAATACAGTACAGTGAAGAGAGAATCAGTCTAAGGGAAGACTTAGTTTATACTAGCTTTGTGACCCTGGGCTACTCATCCAGTTTCTCAGTGTATTAGGCTATTTTCTAAGACTCTAAATTGAAGAGAAGTTGCAGAAATGCATTAGTAGAGTTCTGCTTCAACTTAGAGTTGCCTATTCCAAAGAAATCACAGCTCCAATGTCTATCCCTTTCCCTTTTAAATATTAATTACAGTGATATAGGACAAGTAGCTTGCACTCAACCACTTGGGTTCCTCGTATCTTTGTAAAAAATCATCTAATTTTTCTCATCATATAGATTAGTTTCCCCTTCTTTAAAATGAGATATTTAGACTAGAAGACTTTTAAGGAACAATGCTACTATAAACCTATGATCATTTAGAATCACTATGATTAGAATCACAATGATATCAATGAAACCAAGAAATCATGTTCAATGATTGTGATCATCAAAAATAAATAAAGATTTAGTGGCTTTTCAAGACTCCAAGATTTCTTTCTTAGTAGGGTCAGGACTGGAATACCAGTCAGTTAACAAGCAATTATCAAATGCTAAGTGCCAAATACCTGTTAAGTGTTGGGAATAGAAATATAAGCAAAAAGAAACACTTTGCCTGCCTCAATGAGTTTCCATAGTAATTGAAAAGAGAAAACATAAAAGGAATCTAGAAAACAGGTTGGGGAAGAAGGTTCCCAATTGTGGGCATGTTAGAAAAGTATAGAATGGTGCAGTCTAATGGGAGATGAAGAGATCACTGGTCTGGGTGTTCTCCTTAAATAGAGGTTCTGGGAGGAAATCTGAGAGAGCTACTAAGGTATGAATTCTGGGGTTAGAGTGATCTTTCAGTATGAAGAGGTTTCTGGGGCATAATGGAAAAGTGTGAGTTTGGTAGGAAATAAAGAGTAGTTCATAATAGGAATATAATTCCTAATTCCTTTTCTGAATTATTTTTTAGGAACTTATGTTTAATCACCTAAAAAAAACAAGGCAAGGGGCAGCTAGGTGGCATAGTGGATAAAGCACCGGCCTTGGAGTCAGGAGTACCCGGGTTCAAATCCGGTCTCAGACACTTAATAATTACGTAGCTGTGTGGCCTTGGGCAAGCCACTTAACCCCGTTTGCCTTGCAAAAACCTAAAAAACAAAAAGCAAAAACAAAAAAGGCAGACAGGGAGAGGAAGAGACAAAGAAAGAGGAGAGGGAAGAAGAGAAGAAGCAGGAATAGGAGAGAGAAGAGAAATAGAGGAGAGGGAAGCAGGGAAGGGGAGGAAAGGAAAATCAAGCTCAAGCACACTCAATGAGGGCCCAGTCTCTCTCTCTCTCTCTCTCTCTCTCTCTCTCTCTCTCTCTCTCTCTCTCTCTCTCTCTCTCTCTCTCTCTCTCTCTCCCTCTCTCTCTCCTCCTTCTTACTTTCTCCCCTTGCCTTCCTTTCCTCCCTCCCTTCCCCTCTGATTCCCACTTTCCTTCCTTCCTTCCTTCTCCCTTCCTTCCTTCCTTCCTTCCTTCCTTCCTTCCTTCCCTCCCTCTCTGCTTCCTTCATTCCTTCCTTTCTGCTTAAGTAATTTTGCCAACTACAGGAAATAATAAAGAAAAGTACTTTTTCTCAAAAATAGCAGGAGAAACCTAAAGATTCATACAATTGCTCCTGCCCTCTGTGGTTTCTATTTATTTTATAGATATTTAAGTATACACATGTTTTCTCTCATGGTCGAAAGTGAAGTCCTTGGAAACAAGGGTAACTTTATATTTGTATTTGTACCTAGTACATAATTGGTGCATAATAAATGTCTATTAATTGATTGCCTGATTAACTGAGATCTTTAATCTTAATGTTACAGTAGATGATGAGGTCAAACTTCACAATTTTTTTTGAGATTTTTGAGAAAATATGCAAAGTCCCTTTAGCAAAATAAAATGTCTCTACTTGCTATAACTATTCATCATTGTCATATTTGAAGACCATGAAAATTGATCAGGAGAGAAAGTTTCTGAGTTCACATTTCATGTGATTTTAACACTATCTTATATTCATGTTTCTTGTGAAAAATGATTTACTAAGCATAAATAATATCAGAGCCAGCCTCAGGCTACACTCATTGAAGGGCAAACAGGGCAAAATATTCAAGCCAATAAGCAACCATTATATTCAACTTGCCCTAATTTTGATGAAAATCAAAGGTACCAGAATAAATCAATTTAATACTTCTACTTTATGAGGGAATATTTATTCTACTTACATAAGAGAAGTAAAGAAATGCTGTTCATGTTAATTAAGAATTTGTAACTGTAAAAATGTAAAAGTGTGAAATATAAACATGTTTAATACAAGCTGAAAGCACTATATGGTAGGTTGGGTGCCTGGGTCTCATCTGGATTTCCTTTGAACTAGTTACCTTACAAAGGTAAACACAGGTGTCGGTCTTTTTGAAATTGCAGTATACTGTTCTAAAATAGTATGTTCGATCATCTTGATGAGGCCACTTTAGCTAACAGCTGTGCTAGTCACAAATTCACACAAAACACTAATCTTTATAAGCAAACAAAGAAAGTATGTATGTACATATATCTTTCTGTGTATTGCTTTAAGAAGAAAATAGTAAAATAGAACTTTTATGAAATATATGGACAAAAACAAGGAGAAAAGAATTGAAGCAAAAAGCAAGAAGATAAGAGGAAGGAAAACAGGAGATAAGGAGGAAGAAAGGGAACAAACAAGTGAAGAAAATGAAGAGATGGTTAGAGGTTCTAAGAAGTGAAACCTCAAATCTTTGGTCAGTCATTCAAGAAATATCTTGATATCCTTTGAATCTCAACAAGTAATGCTTTTAAGCCCCATTCAGTGACATATTACTGTATACTATATACTATTACTTTATTCTATTTGCTTTGGGGGTAGCTAAAGTAGCTCAATGAATAGAGCACCAACCATGGAGTAAGGAGGACCTGAGTTCTAATCCAACCTCAGACACTTAAAAACTACCTGTGTGACCTTGGGTAAATCACTTAACTCCATTGTCTTGCCCCCCAATCACTTTATACTATTTACTTTGATTCTGTCTTCTGTCTCACCCAGCATTAGAACCATTTCTTTGACTTGTTTTGATAAATATAAGATAATTTGGGCATAGTTATTCATCATAGAGAATCATCTGGAGCATATGTTGCACTTAAGATTGTCTGAATTTAAAAGACTATAATGAACTAGAATTTGAGCCTTACAAATAGGTGGTCAAAAACCTGCCCTCCTCTCCTTCACCCTCCTTAGTATCATGGATAGGTGAATAGCATAGGAAAGAAAAACTTTAAGAATGTTTATGAGAGGGTAAAGATTATATACTTTCTTTTTTATTTTTACATTTTGTTTTTCCCCAAATACATGTAAATTTTTAACCTTTTTATTATTTTTTTAATTTTTGAGTTCTAAATTCTTTCCCTCACTCCTTCCCCTTCCCCTTCCCCCTTCATTGAGAAGGCAAGCAATTTGAAATAGGTTATACAGATCACACAATTTCCTTTATGAAATTCCAAAGGAATCCCAGAGGAATGAAAAAACAACTTTGAGAGAAAAAATATCATTGAGTAGTTGGTATGTCATAAATTGTAGTTAGAAAAATACATTGACCTGAAAATAAGAGACTAATCAATCAAGAACATTTATTAGGTGCTTGACTGTGTACTAGACTCTGCCCAAGTACTGGAGGTAAAAAGAGAGAAGCAAAACAGTCCTTGCCTTCAACAGGATTAGACTCTATGGAGGAAGATATCACATTTGCGTATAAATCCACATAAAATACTTACAAAAATGCTAAAAAGCAACTCTGAGAAATAATGCATTTGTGCCTAAGGAGGAAACATTCAAGTCCTTATACTCAAGGTAAGATGTGAGTTGAATCTTGAAAGAGACTAGAGATCCCAAAAGCTAAAAGTGAAGAAGTACATTCCAATGATATTACCTGATCAGCCAGAACATAAAGGTAGTATGTGAGAGATAGAATTTCAGGTGTGAGGAACAAAAATGTTGGTTTGATGGTACTGTAAAATAAAAGAGGAGAAATGGGTAATTTATCTGGAAAAGAAATACAACACCTCTTTTGGAGCTATTACCCAACCTGGCTTCCCAGAGACTGGCAAGGACTTCTGGTTCTAGGTGTAATCTAGTGGGCTTTCACTTTTAGTTGGATACTATATATATATATATATATATATATGTATATATATATATATATATATATATAAATATATATATACATATATATGTATATATACATATATATGTATATATACATATATATGTATATATACATATATATATATATCAAGGTATTAATGAGTTTCAATAGATGTGTGAAGTGCTGATTTTAATAAGCAATAAATAAATATTAACATTAATAAGTCCAATGAAAAACCTTCCCGCTTCTTTACTATCTTAATGATTTGGGCAAATTATTTTTTAAAAATATTACATTTGTTTTCCAGTTATAAATAATAGTAGTTTCTACCTACCATGTTTTATAAGGCTTTGAATTTTACAATTTCTCCCCCTCCTTTCCCTCCCCCCCTACATTGTTTTCATGCTATACATTGATAGAAATTGAATGTGTTGAGAGAGCTATAATATCCTTGAGGAGAAAATAAAATATTAGAGATATCAAAATTATGTAGTACATAAGACACTTAAAAAAATGAAGGTGGGGTGGCTAGGTGGCACAGTGGATAGAGCACTGGCCCTGGAGTCAGGAGGACCTGAGTTCAAATTTAGCCTCAGACACTTAATTACCTAGCTGTGTAGCCTTGGGCAAGCCAGTTAACCCCATTGCCTTGCAAAAACCTAAAAAAATGAAGGTGAAAGACTTTGGTCTTTGTTTAAACTTCAGTTCTCTGTCTGGATACAGATGGTATTCTCTGTTGCAGGTACTCTAAAATTATCCCTGATTATTGCATTAATAGAATGAGCAAGTCCATTAAGGTTAATCATCACCCCCATGTTGCTGTTAGGGTGTACAATGTTCCTCTGGTTCTGCTCATCTCACTTAGCATCAGTTCATGCGAATCCTTCCAGTATTCTCTAAATTCCCACCCCTCCTGGTTTCTAATAAAACAATAGTGTCCCTTAACATATATGTGTGTGTGCATGTGTATGTATGTGTGTATACATATATATATATGTATATATGTATTATGGAACTATATATATATATATATATATATATATTTATATTTATACCATAATTTGTTCAGCCAGTCCCCAATTGATGGACATTCGCTTGATTTTCAATTCTTTGCTGATTCAAGCAGATTAGAAAAATGTTATTCTGACTTTTGATCTCTCAGAGGTTCACTAAGTGAAAGCTTCAGATAAGTACTGACTTAGAATTTTTCTCATTTTATTTCTTATGATTTGTATATTAATATGTCCTTGTGGTAGGAGCAATACTTTAAACCATTCTTTCCCTATTCTTGCCAACAAGCAAGTTTGGCTAGTTTTTTATTAAAAGGTATTGAAACTTAGTTGGCTAAGTAGACTAAAGTTTCAGACTGTTATTGTCACTTCCTCATTTCCTGAGCACAAAGCAGACACAAGAAGCTCTATAATCATGCTCTGATGTTTGGGTGATGGATCCCTATAGGAGTTACAGAAAAGAGAGTTTTGGCCAGAGATAAGATGGTGGAATGAAACCAGCATTATTGTCAAGCTCTACCAACATACTACTCTACAAGTTTTTAAAAAATCAAATTCTTAGTGGAGAGGCTGACAAAAATATCACAGTGAGGGATTTTTTCCATTCTGGGGCAGCTTGAGAAGACAGAAAAAAAAGCTTACTGTTGGCATTAGGGTGAGGGACTGACCAGGAGACAGGTACTACAGAACTGGTACTAGCTGTAGTTTGTAGAGGCAGCATAGGTAACAAGGGGAATCCAGTGCCCAAAGATAGTAAAGAGACTGAATACTTTGCTCTAAAAGAGCACAGAGGACCCCTATATAGGATTGAGTGCCTGGCACCTCTATTATCCATTACACCCATGAATTGAAGTATATATGATATTAAGGTGGACTAACACCTCTGGTTTGTGGGTTTATTGAACCCTTTTCAGTTTTGATGTCCTCCTGGCAATAAACTGTCACTTCTGGTTATAGGAAGCTATATCAAGAAGCAACCCCACTCTGCTAAAACTATCGCAGAAAATAGGCTAAAACAGGTTGTGGATTAATCAACAGACCTCAAACCTATAGGCAAATTAGGGGAATGTCTACTACAAGCATGTGAAGTCTTCCCTCTGGCAGAATGGGCATATGAGAACAATTTGATATAGTGGACTATGAAGGTGGCAGAATCAGGCACTGTGGAATGGTCAAAGATTGAAGACACTAAGGGTCCTCTACTTCACCCTAGGTCATTGCCAGTCATCCTGACTTTTGCCTTGTCATTGGACTTTGATGACTGGAAGAAAGAGTGAGGCTGACAACATGCAAGTTAAGACATCATCCATCACAAAAGAAATGTGAACTACACAAATTTAGAGCTATCTCCATCCCAAATGTTCAAATGAACTATCTGCGCCTGATCTATTAAAGATTCTTCTGAGGTTAAATTGGATTGATGAATCATTGTCAAATACAGTGTACCTTGAGTCCAACTTCTTGATATTGTTGGCCTGCTTTGAGGACAAAGGAAAAACAGTCAAAGTTCCAGGCCAGAAAGTGAACTGGAACTCTATATATGTAAGGATCAGACTAGGTCTAGAGATTAAGAGGACAATAACCAAACTTCTCTCAGGATCACAACACTTTGGAAGCACCCCAGAATGAGTTATGATAATAGCAGAAATACACACAAAACAGAAGGTTAGTCCAAGCCTCAATTTCTGTTCTTCAAGATGAGTAGAGTACATCTCTAATGTAAAGTCCAAAATCAAGAAATAGGATGGAAAAATAAGCAAAACAATAACACCATAAAAAGGTAGTACAGTGACAGAAAAGTTCACACAAACTCAAAAGAAGACAATGACTTGAGAACAACTGCAAAGTGGATATAACATGGGACCTGTTGTCAGGAAAACCTCAATTCAAATTACTGTGTGATCCTGGGAAAATCACTTGTTTATTAGTCTCTATTTCCTCATCTGTAAAATGAGTTGAAAAAAGAAATGGAAAATCTCTACAGTATATTTGCTGAGACCCCAAATGGAGTCATAAAGAGTTGGACATGACTGAAGATAACTGAACAATGACAAAGCCTCAAAGAAATAAGTGCATATGGTATACAAGTTCAAGAATTCCTAAAAGGGACTTCCGGCCAAGATGGCTGAGAAAAGACAGGCACAGTTCTAAAGTTTCCTGATCTCTTCCCCATCTATCACATGAATCAAACCTCTTAAAAGAAATCTGACCCACAAAACCCAGAAAGAAAAGCCAGGAGAAAGAACATCTACCTCAGGATTTGTCTCCAGCAGCAGCTTTGGCGGAATTCGGGCAGGTGAGTCTAGGCTCAGAGGGAGGATCAGCCCCGGATCAGCCAGATTTACAGCTGAATTGGAACCAGGAGTCAGAGGGCCCAAGAACCAGACCTGCTGGATCCGTGGTGGGGCTGGACGACAGGGGCTGGGGTTGGCAGGGGAGCAGAGGCACTGGTGTTGGTGCTGTCCCCCTGGAGCTCGGGGGACAGGCTGGGGGGAGAGTTCTGGTGCAGGAGAGCTGCAGACACCATCCCTGGGCTCCTAGGGTCTGAGGAACTCCGAGTCCATGCCTCCATTGCAGCTGAGGCCTCTTTCCAAACAAACAAATGCAAACTACTTATGCCTCAGGCCCAGGTGTGTGAGCAGAAGAACCAGCCCAGCTGAGGAATGACCTTAGGCCAGGGTAAAGCCCACCATTGATTGAAGGCAAAAGAATTCAACAGCTCCAATATCTCCCTTCAAGCAAAGGGAGAAGGCCTCAACCAAGGTCACAGACACTCCAGAGAAAGCAACCAACACCTCCTACTGGGCAGCCAGAGAAACTTCACTCAGTGAGTAAAGCCTTTAGTGATCCCAAGTCCCAGTGAACCAGCCCCACCCCCAACTCAAGGTCTTAGGGAAATGAAGAAGGGTCAGCAGAAAGGTGAATCCATAGAAAAATTCCTGGAAGAGAAAGACCCTAACTCAGAGAGATCTGGAACCTCTGAGGAGAATACAATCTGGTCTCCAGCACAGAAAGACTTCCTTGAAGAAATAAGGAAGGAGCTTAAAAATTTGGGAGAGACAATTAATACCTTGCAACAAGAAAACAAAACCTTAGAAAGTACAATTGGACAAATAAAAAAGGAGAATAAATCAGATCATCAATTGGACAATTACAAAATGAGAATAAATCTCTCAGATCATCAATTGGACAATTACAAAATGAGAATAAATCTCTCAGATCCTCAAATGAGCAAATGCAAAAAGAAATTAATTCTCTCAAAACCAATTGGTCAAATGGAAAGCTCTTTCAAAAGTAGAATTGACCAATTGGAAAAGGAGTTGCAAAAGGTTAATGAAGAAAACTCCTCCCCCCAAAAAAGAATGGAGTCTACAGAAACTAATGACTCCATGAGACAGCAAGAGTCAGTTAAACAAAATCAAAAAATAGAAAAAAATAGAAGCAAATGTAAAATATCTCATCAACAAAACCACTGACCTCGAGAATAGATTGAGGAGGGGTAACCTGAAAATTATAGGACTTCCTGAAAACACTGAAGAGAAAAAAAGCCTGGACTTAATATTACAGGATCTAGTGATGGAAAACTGCCCTGATATCATGGAATTGGAGGGCAAAGTAGTTAATGAAAGAGTACATCGATCCCCACCAGAAAAAGATCCTAAAATGAAAACACCAAGGAATGTTGTGGCCAAACTCCAGTACTATCAGATAAGAGAAAAATACCGCAAGCAGCCAGAAAGAAACAATTTAAATATCAAGGAGCCATAGTAAGGATCACGCAGGACCTGGCTGAATCAACATTAAGGGATGGAAGGGCCTGGAACGAGATATTTCAAAGAGCACAGGAGCTTGGAAAGCAGTCAAGAATCTACTTTCCTTCTCTTCCAGGGAAAAAGATGAACATTTAATGAAATGGAAGAATTCCAAAAATTTCTGATGAAAAGATCAGAGCTAAACAGAAAATTTGGATATCAAACAGGAGGTTCAAGAGAAAAGGTAAAAAAAAAGGGGGGGGGCGGTAAAAGGAAATAAAAATGCAATCCAGTAAGTGGAAACTGGCTATATCCCAGTATGGGGGGGAAAATTCTCAGAAATCTTGAGAATTGTAACTCTAGTGGAGAGAATATACCTAGCCAGAAATGATGGACATACATGACCTATCCATGAGACTGCTATCTAATGGGATGTAACTGGCCTTAACCCCACTTGGGAGAAAGACTCTAATAACTCTCAGGAATTTTGACTCTATTCGATAGAATACACTGAACTAGAAGGGACAGACACTCAGAATTTTCTATGACTCAGATAGAATGATCAAAAAAAACCCACTACCTCATTAAAAAAAGGGGATGGGAAAGAGTCTGGAGGAGGGAGGGGATTGAATGGGGTAAATCTCATTAACTAAGAGGTACAAAAAACCCATGGTAATAGAGGGGAAGAAGGGAGCAGAGGAGAAACACCTGAATCTTCTTCTCATCAGACTTGGATTAAAGTCAACCTACACATACTCAGTTAACTTATAAAACATATAAAATTTCAAGTATTAAAAGGGGAAAAGGGGAGGGGGACAAAGAAAGGGAAGGGGACTGGGGGAAAAAAGGGGAAATAACAAAAGGAAGGGAAGGGGAAAGGGGAAAGAAAGGGGAGGGTGTGATATAGGAGGGCAAACACACTGAAGGGGGTGGTATTCAGAAACAAAATACTGGGGAATATGGATAAAGGTGGGGGAAGGGGGAAAATACAAACAGAGGGAAGATAGCATGGAAGGCAATAAAGAATTAGTAATCATAACTTTGAATGTGAATGGGGTGAACTCTCCCTTAAAACAAGCAAATAGCAGAGTGGATTAAAAACCAGAATCCTACAATATCCTGCTTAGAAGAAACTCATTTGAAGCAGAGAGATACATATAGAGTAAAGGCAAAAGGTTGGAGCAAAATATATTTTGCTTCAGCTGAAGTAAAAAAAAAAGCAGGGGTAGCAATCCTTATCTCAGACAAAGCAGCAGAAAAAATAGATAGCATTAAAAGAGATAAGGAAGGAAACTTTATCCTTCTAAAAGGTACCATAGACAATAAAATCATTTCAATATTGAATATATATGCACCCAGTGGGACAGCACCCAAATTCTTAGAGGAGAAGCTGAAAGAACTAAAGAAAGACATAGACAGCAAAACTCTCCTAGTGGGAGACCTCAACCTCCCACTATCAGATCTAAATAAATCAAATCATAAAATAAACAAGAAAGAAGTTAAGGAGGTAAATAGATTGTTAGAAAAATTAGATATGGTAGACTTATGGAGGAAACTGAATGGGGATAGAAAGGAATATAACTTTTTCTCTGCAGTACATGGAACTTATACAAAAATTGACTATGTACTAGGACATAAAAACCTAATGATCAACTGCAGAAAGGCAGAAATAGTGAATACATCTTTCTCAGATCACAATGCAATAAAAGTCATATGCAATACTGGGCCAATGAGATATAGACCCAGAACAAATTGGAAACTGAATAACCTCATTTTAAAAAATGCATGGACCAAAAAACAAATTATAGAAAGAATTAACCATTTTATCCTAAATAATGATAATAATGAAACAACATACCAAAACCTATGGGATTCATTCAAAGCAACTCTCAGGGGATATAGCTCTCAATGCTTACATGAATAAATTGGAGAAAGAGGAAATCAATGAACTAAACATGCAACTAAAAAAATTAGTGAAAGAACAAATCAAAAATCCCCAATAAAATACCAAATTAGAAATTCTAAAAATTAAAGGAGAAATTAATAAAATGGAAAGCAAAAAAACTATTGAATTAATAAATAAAACCAAAAGTTGGTATTATGAATAAACCAATAAAATTGATAAACCTCTGGTCAATTTGATTTAGAAAAGGAAAGAAGAAAACCAAATTACTAGTATCATAAATGAAAAAGGTGAACTCACCACCAATGAGGAGGAAATTAAAGTAATAATTCAAAATTATTTTCCCCAACTCTATGCCAATAAATTTGATAATCTAAGTGAAATGGATGAATATTTACAAAAATATAAATTGCCCAGGTTAAATGAAGAAGAGGTTAAATACCTAAACAACCCTATCTCAGAAAAAGAAATTCAACAAGCCATTATTGAACTCCCTAAAAAAAAAACTCCAAGGCCTGATGGATTCACAAGTGAATTCTACCAAACATTTAAGGAACAATTGGTTCCTATCCAATATAAACTCTTTGGAAAAATAGGGAATATGGAACTCTGCCTAACTCTTTCTATGAAATCAATATGGTACTGTTACCTAAACCAGGAAGAGTTAAAACAGAGAAAGAAAATTATATGCCAATTTCCCTGATGAATATAGATGCAAAAATCCTAAATAAAATCTTAGCAAAACGATTACAACAAGTCATCACTAGGATAATACATTATGATCAAGTGGGATTTATTCCAGGAATGCAGGGTTGGTTCAATATTAGGAAAACTGTTAGTAGACTCAATTATATCAACAACAAACCCATCAGAAATCATATGATCATATCAATAGATGCTGAAAAAGCTTTTGACAAAATACAGCATCCATTCCTATTAAAAACAATAAAGCGTGTAGGAATAAATGGATTGTTCCTTAAAATAATTGGCATTATCTATTTGAAACCATCAACAAGCATTATATTCAATGGGGAGAGGCTAGAGGCATTCCCAATAAGATCAGGGGTGAAACAAGGGTGCCCATTATTACCACTACTATTCAATATTGTATTAGAAATGTTAGCATTAGCAATTAGAGAAGAAAAAGAAATTGAAGGAATTAGAATTGGGAAGGAAGAGACAAAACTCTCACTCTTTGCAGATGACATGATGGTCTACCTAAAGAATCCCAAGAAATCATCCAAAAAACTACTGGAAACAATTAGCAATTTTAGCAAAGTTGCAGGTTATAAAATAAACCTTCATAAATCCTCAACTTTTCTATATATGTCTAGCAAGATACAGCAGGAAGAGCTAGAAAGAGAAATCCCATTCAAAGTAACCTCAGACAATATAAAATACTTGGGAGTCTATTTGCCAAGACATACTCAGAATCTTTTTGAAAACAAATATAAAACACTTCTCACACAAATTAAATCCGATTTAAATAACTGGGCAAATATCAAGTGCTCATGGATAGGTACAGCTAATATAATAAAAATGACAATTCTACCAAAACTAAACTATCTGTTTAGTGCCCTACCAATCAAAATTCCAAAAAAATTACTTTAACAAGTTAGAAAATTGTAAGTAAATTCATATGGAGAAATAAAAAGTCAAGAATTGCCAGGAGCTTAATGAAAAAAAGTGTAAAACAAGGTGGCTTAGCCCTACCTGATCTAAAATTATATTATAACCATCAGTCATCAAAACTGTTTGGTATTGACTAAGAAACAGAGTGGTGGACCAGTGGAATAGACTAGGTATAAAAGCAGGAGATGATTATAGTAATCTGCTGTTTGACCCAAAGAGTCCGGCCATTGGGATAAAAACTCCCTCTTTGATAAAAAGTGTTGGGAAAATTGGAATTTAGTATGGAAGAAACTTGGATTAGACCAACACTTCACACCCTTTACCAAGATAAGATCCAAATGGTTACAGGACATAGACATAAAAAACAATACTATAAGCAAATTAGAAGATCAAGGACTAGTCTACCTGTTAGATCTATGGAAAGGGGAGCAGTTTATGACTAAGGAAGAGTTGGAGAACATCACCAAAAACCAATTAGATGATTTCGATTAAATTAAATTAAAAAGCTTTTGCACAAATAAAACCAATGTAACCAAGATCAAAAGAAATGTAGTAAATTGGGAAACAATCTTTACAACGAATGATTCTGACAAAGGACTCATTTCTAAAATATACAGAGAACTGAGTCATATTTTTAAAAGAAAAAGCCTTTCCCCAATTGACAAATGGTCAAAGGATATGCAAAGGCAATTTACAGATGAGGAGATCAAAGTAATCCATAGTCATATGAAAAACTGCTCTAAATCATTAATTATTAGAGAAATGCAAATTAAAGCTTCTCTGAGGTACCACCTCACACCTCTCAGACTGGCCAATATGACCAGGAAGGATAATGATCATTGTTGGAAGGGTTGTGGGAAATCTGGGACACTATTACACTGTTGGTGGAGCTGTGAACTCATCCAGCCCTTCTGGAGAGCTATTTGAAACTATGCCCAAAGGGCAACAAAAATGTGCATACCCTTTGACCCACCAATACCACTACTGGGTCTATACCCTGAAGAGATGAGGAAAAAGGGTAAAAACATTACTTGTAAAAAAATATTTATAGCAGCCTTGTTTGTGGTGGCAAAGAATTGGAATCAAGTAAATGTCCTTCAATTGGGGAATGGCTTAGCAATCTGTGGTATATATATGTCATGGAACACTATTGTTCTATTAGAAACCAGGAGGGACGGGATTTCAGGGAAGCCTGGAGGGATTTGCATGAACTGATGCTGAGTGAGATGAGCAGAACCAGAAAAACACTGTACACCCTAACAGCAACATGGGAGTCATGTTCAACCTTGAAGGACTTGCTCATTCCATCAGTGCAACAAACAGGAACAATTTTGGGCTGTCTGCAAAGGAGAGTGCCATGTGTATCCATATAAGGAGCTGTGGGGTTTGAACAAAGTGCAAGGACTATTCCCTTTAATTTAGAAAAAAATAGATATCTTATTTTCTTATCTTGTTACCTCTTAGACTTCTCTTCTTTAAGGATATGATTTCTTTTTCATCACACCCAATTTGGATCAAGGTACAACATGGAAACAAAGTAAAGATTGACAGAGTGCTTTCCGTGGGGGGGGGGGGAGGGAAGCAAGATTGGGGGGAAAACTAAAACTCAAATAATATGTTTAATAAAAATAAATTTAAAAAAAAGAATTCCTAAAAGACCTTTATTTTAAAAAGCAAAAATTATTTTAAAAAATAAAAAAGAGATAAAAGAAAAATTGGAAAAAGAAATGAGATTCAAGAAAATTTTGAAAAAACAAGTAATAGCTTGATAAAACAGGTAAAAAAATGAAGACAAAAAGTTCATAATTCAGAATTAACAAATGGTAAAAGAGGTGTAAAACCTCACTAAGACATCAAGAAACAATAAAATAAAGTCAAAAGACTGAAAAAATAGAAGGAAATGTAAAATATTTCTTAGAAAAATAGATTCAGGAGAGATAATTTAAGTATTGCTGGACTATCTGAAATCCATTAGACAAAAGAGTTTTTACTAAACTGAATTAACTTGAGGGGTCTTCAATGATTATCCTGTTGAATATTCTCCTTGCTATGACTAAATAAATCTATTTTCAGTAACTATTGAATGATATATAATATCTCATTTAATTTTTTTTAGGTTTTTTTTGCAAGGCAAATAGGTTTAAGTGGCTTGCCCACACACAGCTAGGTAATTATTAAGTGTCTGAGACCGGATTTGAACCCAGATGCTCCTGACTCCAAGACTGGTGTTTTATCCACTACACCACCTAGCCTCCCCAATATCTCATTTAATTACATCAAATTTAAAATTACAAGGCAATTGATCCAGCCCAGAACACTCCTTGTGTTATCTTTAGAGACTCTACTCAGAATATAGAATTTTTCAATATTTATAAAAAGTCATGGGTCTACAGCATAACTACTTCATTTTTCTGTTTTATTCAGTTGCTTTTCAATATAATTGTGATTCTTTATGGGAAAATTGGGATGCTAGAGCATTGTTGATGGAGTTGTGAACTGATCCAATAATTCCAGGGAGCAATTTGGAAGCATACCCAAAAATTGTGCATACCTTTTGACCCAGAAATACTACTATTAGGTCTCTATCCCTAAGATTTTTTTAAAAAGGAAAAAGACATATATATATGTACAAAAATATTTTATAGCAATTTATTTTTATGATGGCAAAGAATTTTCCCACATCTTTTTTTCAAATTTGTCATTTTTCTTTTCTCTCATATTGATTAATCTGATAGATTAGATAGATTAATCTGATAGCATCTCAGAGCATTTCTCTAACCAGTAGTGATTTAGAGCATTTTTTATATGATTATAGATAGCTTTGATTTCTTCATCTGAAAACTACCTATTCATATCCCTTGACCATTTATCAATCAAGGAATGACTTATATTTTTATAAATTTGACTCATTTCTCTGACTTCTGTTCATTTCTCAATTCTCTCATTTGAGAAATGAAACTTTTATTAGGGGAAACTTGCTATAAATTTTTTTCATAGTTCTTATTCTGTATCTCCCTCCATCCTATTTTCCCAAAGGGTAATATCAAGCCCTTTCCTCTCACTCTATTCCTCCTCAAAAGTGTTTTGTTTCTGATCATCACCTTTTCCAATCTGCCTTCTCTACTGTTAGCACAACTTCTCTTTTTCCCTCCCCCTCACTTCCCTATAGGATAAGATAGATTTCTATACCCAACTAATTGTGTATGCTATTCCTTCTTTGAACAAATTCTGTTGAGAGCAATTGCCCATCATCCCCCCATCTTCTCCTATACCATAAAAACTCATTTTCACCTATTTTTCATGAGTTTATTCATCCTATTCTACTTTTTCTTTTCTCCTTCTACCAGGGCATTCCCTCTTTCTCACTCATCAATTTTATATATGTATAAAATTGTTGTATATGTGTATAATCCCATTATAGTCAACCCACAGTCATGGCCTCTGTCTATGAATATTCCTAACTGCCCTAATAATGACAACATTCCTAGAAGTTACAAGGATCATCTTCCTATATAAGAATGTAAATAGTTTAACCTTATTGAATCTTTTATGATTCTCTTTCTTGGTCATCTTTTTATGTTTCTTTTGACTTGTATTTGAGAGTCAAATTTTCTATTCATCAGGTCTTTTTATCAGGAATTCTTTAAAATTATCTCTTTCATTAAATATCTTCCCCCCACCAAAGGATTATACTCAGTTTTGCTGGGTAGGTAATTCTTGGTTGTAATCCTACGTCCTTTGTCATCTAGAATATCATATTCTAAGACCTCATATGCTTTAATGTAGAAGCTGCTAAATATTATACTATATTGACTGGCTCTATGATATTTGAGTTGGTTCTTCATGGTTACTTACAACACTTTCTCCTTGATTTGGGAGCTTTGTAATTTGGCTATATTATTTCTGGGAGTATTCATTTTGGGATGTCTAACAAAAGATAATCAGTGGATTCTTTCCACTCAACACACATACACACACACACACACACACACACACACACACACACACACACATTTGAATTGCCAATTACATGCACAAAATTTCATGGCATAAATACACTGGCCCAGCAATTCAGTTGATTTGATCTGTCATAGATTGAAAAAATGAATGGCTCTCTTCTCTTCTTACCAAATTGAGGAAAGAAAAGGAAAGGAAAAAAAGATTAGGATAGGGGAGGACAGGCAAGGACAAGAGAGAAAAATTTACATAGTCAGGTTAGAGTCTATAACCTATACTTCATATTTAATTATGATCAAGTATTTAGTGTCCAGGTTGAAGGGTGACATATGATGGTTAAACAAAGGAGCAATCTGATATTTAGAAGAACCAAGAAAGAGAAGTTTCATGAAAAACAAGAGAGATGAGAGTATATAAAAAGCAGGCATTTCAATTAATGAATGAATAAAGTAATTAATAAAAGATGCTAGACACTGCACTTGGTGTTAGGAATATATCTATAAAAATCTAACTCATTTCCTAACAGTCTGAACAATTTTTTCTCTTCTTTTCCAATGGGCTTCTCACAATGGCAGTGCCCTACTCCTATGTCTTAGATCTTGATCGACTTCCTTGAAAACTTCATTTCAGGAGCCTATATTCTTTAAACTTTGTACATCCATGACTTCTCACTATTTTTCCACTTGATCCCCTTTATGGGTATTTCCCTATGAGAACACATCTTTTATGTGTTGTCATTCCTCACCAGACTGTAAACTTCTTGAGAACAGTGACTATTTATTTTTGCTTGTATTCCTAGCACTTAGTACTTGATACATAATGTGTGTTCAATAAATGTTTTTTGACTTGTTTTTTCTTTAATCTATCATTATTGCCTATCTTACATCTATCTATCTATCTATCCACCCATTTATTTATCATTTGTTATTATTGTTTGTCCTTCATCCTCAAAGAAGACCATGACATCAGGAAGATGATATCATGCCATGCATGTACATTGGATCTGAGTGAGGATTTAAGGTGCTGGGCTAAGTCACCAGCCTCCTTTCTCCTCCAGAGACATCTGGATCCAGTGACTAGACGTGGATCAGGACAACTGGAGATAACCATGAATGCAAGGGAAATTTTTAAGTCAAGGTCTAGTTAGTAGGTCTCAGATTGACTGACACAATACCCATTCAGTGATTAAAGCTAGACAAGAAATGAAACAAAGAATGACCTCTTTTCCAGGTCAAAAAAAGAAAAAAAATCAGTCTGGGAGGAGAAGACCTGAGGGTTTCTAGTGAAAACAGAAATAATTACTATTTACATTCACTTTGAGCCAATCAGGGTCCAAATAATGACAAAGTGGGGCTTGACCTGGGACCTATTGTTGGCCAATCATTGAGAACCAGAATGATTTGGGTTTAAGACATGGTCCTTAAAGAAAGAACTCTAGCTGATAAACCCTCAGATATCTTTGGGGGTTTCAATGATCAAATTTTACATTCCTCTGGGAAGAAGAGCACTGGAAGGGAAAGGAGAGAAAGGAAAGAAAGAAAGAAAGAGAGAGAGAGAGAGAGAGAGAGAGAGAGAGAGAGAGAGAGAGAGAGAGAGAATGAGAATGCTGGATCTGGAGTCTGTACAATTCTAGTTCAAATTCAGCCTCAGACACTTACTGACTTACTGACCCTGAGCAAGTTACTTAACCTCTGTTTTCTCCCACTGGAGAAATGGCAAGCCATTGCAATATCTTTGTCAAAAAAACAAAACAAAACCCAAAGACACCATTGGTGTGCTATGGTAGGTGGGAGTCACAAAGTGTAGGACAAGACTGAAAATAATACACCAAGCACTAAGCTAAGCACTGGGGATAAAAATAATAGAATCGACAGAGTTAGGAAAATGAGGGGAGACACATGGTTGGGATGGGTGGAGAAGTCCATGGAGTTGAATGCAAGTGTAGCAGTTAATATAAAAATAATTTACTATCTGTCTAAAGGCAGTCTCTAACTATAAATGGCAGTGGTAGTCTGTGGATGGGGTAAGGTGGGGTGCAAATCTTGGTTTGGAAATTTATAAAGATGATGAATAGAGACTTAGGGATTGGGGCACTCTAGTAGCAATGGTGGCATTATTTTGATTAGGAACTGAACTGAAGAGGAAAGCAACTTTTATTGCAAAAAAGGTTTATATTAGTTGTCTGTATTTGTACACGTGTATATTGTGATGAAATGAAAACTAAAAAGAGTGCTTATCAGTTGAGGAACTCTTGAAAATATTAAGGTATATGAATGTAATGTTGTACTATTAGAAACATTGAAGAGGAAGGGAATAAACTGTTTAAAAGAAACCAGGAAGACATATGAACTAAAACACAGTGAGCAGAACCAGTAGAATAATTTATCCAATAACAACAATATTGTAAAGATAAATAATGCTGAAAAACTTAAGAAATATGATCAACTCAATGAATAGCCATGATTCCAGAGAATTCATGATGTTACCCATCTCCTAACAAAAAAGGTGAGGATCTCAGAGTGCAGATTGATATATAATTTTATAAACATAAAGTTTTTGGAAATGACTAATTTCAGAATTAATTTTTTTGACTTTGCATAATTTTTTTCTTTTTTAATGGAGGGTATAGGGTGGGAGAGAGTTATTTTTGTTATCAAACAAAAAATATTTTAAATAATGATTACTGCTAATCTCAAAGAGAAGTTAATTCTATTTGAGTGATGAGATATAGTCATTATGAGTTAAGGAAGAATGATCCCAGAAGAGAGTGTCTGATGACATATCCATTCTTTAAAAAAAATTTACTTAGTATTTTATTTTTCCCCAGGTACATGTAGAAACAATTTTCAAAAATCTTTTTAAAACTTGGTGTTCTATATTCTCTCCTTTCTGTCCTCTCCACCCTCCTCATTTAGAAAGAAAGCAATTTGATTGTCTATAATTGTATAGTCATGCTGTAGTCATTTCCACAATAGTCATGTGAAGAAAAAACAGCCCTCCTCACAAAAAAAAATAAGAATAAAAGAAATCTCAAGAAAAATAAAGTAAAAAAAAAAAGAATGCTTCAATCAGTATTCAGACAGAATCAGCTCTTTCTCTGGGAATGGATAGCATTCTTCATCTTAAGTCCTTCAGAGATGTCTTGGGTCACTGCATTGCTGAGAAAAGCTAAATCAGACAGTTGATTATCTCACTGCTGTTACTTTGTACATAGAACATTTCACTTTGCATCAGCTCATGTAAGTCTTTACAGAATTTTCTGAGAGCATCCTGCTCATCATTTCTTATAGCAGAATAACATTCCATCATAATCACATATCACAATTTGTTCAGTCATTACCAAATTGATATGACATTCATTCTAAGTTTTCTTTCTTGTTAAAACAGGTCATCTTCTCCCTCTCCCCCCGACCTCCCAATGGACATTTCTTTAAAGCAGTTTAAAAGAGAAATGTGGATCAGAGCAATAGAAGGAAAGAAAAGATGTTAAAAGAGGATAAAAGGTATAAATTATTTTGATAAATTGTAAGAGAAGACTAAGAGATAAGTAAATGTGAAATCTATTTAGAGAGAGAACAAATATGCAAGGCTCAACGCTCATGGAACCCTTTATCTATTTATAGAAGGAAGAATCAGGAAATGAAGTACCTCTCAACAGCAGCTTAAGTCAACAACCAAAATTAATTGCCTTCACTTTGAAACTATGGTACTTGTGTAGAGTATAGAAGAACAGCAGTTTCACACACCTGGAAGCCAATAAAACATTGACAAAACAATCTCTTTTTAAAATATACGTACAAACATATGCCTACACACACACACACACACACACACACACACACACACACACACACATATATATACATATATACACAGAGCTAACTGCAAATTATTCTCTGTCATTTGTTTTTAATAAGCAACTAGACAAGACAGGAGGCATCATAAGCATTACAGGGCAGACCACAACCATTACCTTGACCATCATCTCCCTGAGCCTTAGGAATAAATAATGTCTCTCAAACTACCAGACCTGCTTCTAGTTCAGCTCCTGAAGCCATCACTGAGGGGGAAAAATCATTGTGGAGAAATAACTCACTTTTCTTATTACTACTGGCAATAGCTACTGACCAACTGCCAACAAGAAGATGATAAAGCCCTGAGAGAGGTAGCATCCCACACCCTCCCCAGACCACATAGCCAATCATCTAGGAAAGCAACTTCTGTGGAAAAGGGATCAGCTATTCCTGAAACTGCTTACTATTGTATTTTATCCCTATCTCTTAGGACACTGTTTGGTTCAAAGTAATTAATAATACTTAATTGACTCATAGGAAAGAAAAGGATATATATATATATATATATATATATATATATATATATATATATATATATATCAGACCCAGGATTAGCTTTATTTATGAATTCAAACTTCTCTCTGATGGAATTTACAAAATTATGTTGAAGATTGATAAGTGAATTTATTATTTATCTCAGATAAAGTTCTTTATTAGTATCTATAATGTAAGCTTCTTGAGAGTTGGGATTGTTTCATTCTTTGCATTTATATGATTAGTACTAACACAGTAATTAAGAAATATTTATTGATAGATTTATTAGTTGATTTTAGTCAAACACCAAAAATATGCTAGGTATTCTACCAATGAGGTACATTGTTTCTGAGAGGATCTTTATTGGATTCTATTGGTTTGAATAACCTTTTAGTCTCAATAAAGTAACAAAATATGTCAAACCTTTGTTGGTATTTTAGCGTGTTTCAAGTCCTGATGAACACTTACAATTTATTTGATAGATAAAAGCTTTGAAAACAATTGTAGCTAGTATTTCCACTCCAAACTGTTGGCCAGGGGGAAAAAATCAAATAAAAAGAAGGCAGGAATTGCTCTGCATTATACCTTACTTTATGAGTTAGTAATAGTTCCCTTGCACCCCAAAAAGAGAAAGAAAAGAAAAGCAGCTAGTGCATAGAAACTACATACATTTAACCTCATTCTCTTGTGTACTGAAAATATTCCTTTGTTAACAACTGATAAAACTATGAAGAGCATCTCCAGACATGAAAAATACCTGGGTAGCTATATCTAAATGGAAGAAGAACTGGTTTGTGGAATCTACTTTGGCAATAAAGGATGGGGGAAAAGGCCCCTGGGATCTCAAAGCAGTTAAGATTGAGAACAAGACAATTAAAATACCACAGTTTATCCTGGGAACCAGGATGATAGGAGGTTTAATTGGGAAACAAAAACAGAAGAAGCAGTAAAAATAGTACATCTGTGGTGGATTTGGAAAATGGCCTATTTGATCATATTATTAATAAAACAAAAAAATAGCACTATTCCATTTCTTTCTATTTCTTCTCCCTTGTGCTACATGAGCATGTTTTGTTGAGATGGAAGGGTAGTAAGAGAATATTCAGTATTATCCTATTCCTCTTAATGCCATTCTTTCAGCTTTCATGACAGAGTAAGATAAATTTGTTAAAATCTGGGGAAACTGCATTGTGCAGTCCTATGGCAACATGGTCATTAGAGATAAACACCCCATTACCTTTGAGTTATTTGGACTAGACAGGAATTCTGGTGAAGTGGAAAGGAGACCTGAGTTAGAATACTAGCTTTTGCTATTTAGTGATGATATTTGTCTTTCATTCTCAAAGAAGACCATAACATCAGGGAGGTAATGACATGACAAGATCGTGAATTAAATTTGAGTGAGTGAGTGCTGTATTAAGTTGCCAACCTCACTTTCTCCTCTGGATGTATCTGTGTCCAGTGGTCAGTTATGCATCAGGACAACTGGAAAGGCAATGGAGGTAAAGTGAGTTGCCCAAGGTCACACTGTATCTAGAGCCTGAGGTCAGATTTGAACTCAAGTTCTCCTGATTCCAAGGTTAATGCTCTATCCTCTGCACCATTTGGCTGCTACTTATTGCCTTTGTGACAATTGAGATTCTGTTTGAAAAGTTGAAGTACATGATTCCAAGACCCCATCTACTTCTAAATCCTATGTTCCTTTAATTAAGGGAGTAATCAAATTTCTGCTAGAAAAATAAATCTGAATTGGTAGAATATTTTACAGGAGAGATTATTAGACAAAGGAAATGGTCTTCCTTTTTAAGGATGCATTTTCTCTAGACTTTTTTCTATGTTAACCAAAGATGCTACAAGCTAAGTGATTTCTCAAGCCTTGGTGCATGAACTGAAATTATGGTCTTGGCTGACCTTAATTTCAGAGGGAAACTGAGGAATGACTGACTTGGTAGTTAGATTGTCTTCTGAAAATGATGGGACAAATGTGTATGTGTTGCATTATTTTTATTGAACTCATTTACATTTTATCTCTGAATAGACCAACAGTAACTGAAGGAATATAAGTAGTCAGAGATAGAAGGAATGAGGAGCTCCTCTCCACAAACTCTTCCAAACAGATCTAGAAAGTGCACCAAACAAATTTCTGATGGAGAGATGAGAAAAATGTCAGAATGGGTCTTTTGTCCAGTACATATTAGCACAGGGAGACAGAGGTTGGTCTGAAGACACTATAGATGAGTCAAGCCAGGAGTTCTCCAAGGTCCAGGGACAGGCTGTGCACCAGGACAAGAGGAGGTCTCCAACTCAATAACAGAATATTGCAATAAAGACAAATGTCAACTAGCAGCTTTGTTATCCACTACCCAGTCATAGATCCAGGACAGAGGGAGAAGGGGAATATGAACATGTCAGCGAGATTTCCAGGTTAGAGAGGCCTTCACCAATATATGGAGAGAGGAGGATGTTCAGAAATCATTCACAGCAATAGTGGTGGTGAGAATTTAACTTCCAATCTATAGAGGAATAACAAGGGAAGAAATCCCAGACCAAAAGGAAGCCCACAATTCTGACACTCAGAAACAATAAAACTTTCCAGTTGACTAATAGGAAACAACTCCAGTAGTAACCTATTATTAACTCAGGAATTTGCAGAAATCAAGATGAGAGGGGCATCAGTAAGTCTATGGTCTAAATTTTACCACTTTGGGAGCACTGAAGTTTGAAGGTCCCTAACCTGTCTCTGACATCCTGGAATAGCACAATATTTAATACCCAAGGAAATAGCAATAGGACTAGCCCGGATCTCACCAGAAGTGTTGCAGAACCAAGACCGAAGACCATTGTCCAAAGTCAGAAAATAGACTGAAAGAATGGACAAACAAAAGAAGAACCCCATTATTATGAGCTTTTATAGTGGCAGGCTTGCTTAGGACACAAATTCAGAAGAGAATAACTATAGCATATCTACAAACATTGTCTCAGAAAAAAACAGCTTGGGCATAAATTCAACTACAATTCTTGGAAGAGATGAAGCAGGAGTTTTAAAAAGAGTTTAAAACTATTTTCTTACAAATGAGAGCAGTTGAAGAAAAAAATTGGAAAAGAAATGAGAGCTATAGAAGAAGCATTTAGAAAAGGAATTACCAATTTGGCATAATAGACATAAAACCTTGCCCAAGCAACAAATTCCCTGAAATATGAATGGACCAAATAGAAATCAATGACTACATGAGACAACAAGAAATATTAAAACAAAGTAAAAAAGCTGAAAATATAGAAGAAAATGTAAGATAAAATATAGCAAGCATAACTGACCTTGAAAACAAATCGAGGAGAAACAATAATTAAGATTCAACATATTTGAATGCCCTCCATAAAATTCTAGACCTCATATTTCAAGAAATCATAAACTCAGATATCCCAGAATAAGAGGACAAAATGGAAATAGGAAGACTCCACCAGTCACCTCACAGAAAAAAATGAAAACAAAATGAAAACTGTCAGGAATATCATAGCCAAAGTTGAGAACTTTCAGGACAAAGAAAAAAAATATTGCAAGTATCCAGAAAGAAAGAATTTAAGTGCTATGGATCTACAGTCAGGGTGTATTCCTCTTCCTCTCTCTTTCCATTCTTGTCTTCGATTCATTAAGCCATAACAGAAATATTCTGAGATCTTCTCTAACTGGACTTGCTCTATAAACCCTGATGATGGTACAGATGAAAGGAGACACATATCATCTTCCTTTATTAAATATTAGCACTTTATCCTCGTGTAGTTTTTTTTATCATTTTTCATTTGTGCTTACCTTTTTATTTTATTTTATTTTATTTAAGTTTTTGCAAGGCAAACAGGGTTAAGTGGCTTGCCCAAGACCACACAGCTGGGTAATTATTAAGTGTCTGAGACCAGATTTGAACCCAGGTACTCCTGACTCCAGGGTGGGTGCAACAGACTAGATGAGAGGTGTTGAAGATATAAACTAGGATAGAGACTGTGACTGAAGAGAAGGGAACGTGTTCAATAGATATTGTGAAGGTAGAAATAGCAAAATTTGACAATGTAATATGTGAGGGGTAGAGCAACAATCATGGAGTCAGGAGAACCTGAGTTCATGTCTAGACTCAGATACTTCCTAGCTGTGTGACCCTGGAGAAGTCACTCAACCCCATTGCCTTGAGAAAAAGAAAAAAAAAGAAAGACAATGTGATATGTGAGATGAAGAAAAGTGTAGGCTCAAATAATAGCAATATTGTTAGTCTGGGTAACTTGGAGGATGGTGGTGCCCTTGACAGTCATTAGGAAGTTCAGAAGAAGATAGAATTTAAAGGAGTAAAGATAATTAGAAACATTTTAGACTTGTTGAGATTAAGGCATGAATCTCTTTGTTTCTTTTTTTCTTTCTTCCTTCATTCCTTCATTTCTTTTAAACTGAGTCCCCCTAACGTGCCTGAGCAGGAAATTTAGCAACCATTCACAGACTCAATCCCAATATGGTATGGAAGCTTCAGTCTGTTCTATATTTTCAACCTCTATCAAAGTGGCCTTCCATTCCCAGAAATGGCACCAGGTGTGTAGATTCAAGTGATAAAAATCTAGTCTAAGCCAAGCCCAGTAGCAGGGAATCATCATGCCTAGTTGCACATCCTTCTAATTACTTAAGTTCTTTCTATTCTCTCTCTAGACCCATTCACCTATCAAAATGATTGTTCTATGACACAGATCTAATGATTCTGCTCCTCTAAAACATTTTGTGGCTTTCTATTTCCTCTGGGAAACAGTGAAACTCCTAGGGGGCTATTACAAGTCCTCTCTAACTTGTCTTCAACCTCCCTTTCCATTTTGTTTTCACATTATTCCCTTTCAGGCTCTCCATATTCCAGACATATTGGACAACCAACTGGTCACTAATTTAACAAATTTCACATTCCATTTCCTGATTCTGTGACTTTGAAGAGACTGTTTCCCCTTACTTGGGCTGCTCTCCTTTCTCATCTTTACCTCTCAGTTACCTTTTATTCCAAGGTTCAGGAACCATTTTATCCTGAGAAATCTTTTTTCATCCTCCCTACTTGTTAATTAACGATGTCCTCTCTCCTTAAACCAATTTATATTTATTTCTCTGTATATATATGTTGTGTCCCCCCACCACCACCAGAATGGAAGTTCTTTGAGGGCAGTAACTTTTTCATTTTTGTCTTTGTATCTCCAGAAAATGATCTCATCATTTTGTCAAAATCCAAGGATTCCAGAATCTTAAAAATCTTGGTGATAATTTTAAAATAAAATTTAAGATCTACCTTTTCTGCACAAACTTCCCAGAGAATTTCAGCCCATGTTAAAAAACCCTCCTTTTTTGATGGCCCAAAGCATTTAGAGTTTTACTATACTATTAACATTTGATCATATTGTATTATTTCATTGCTTATTATCTTGTTATTGTATATTATTTATTTCCTCTGTTTGCTACATTCTAGTCATCTTCCCCAGCTGAACCACACAGTCCAAATTCCAAATATAGCTTCCATATCCAATATTTTTTCCTTATTACTTTCAGTAGTATAGTGCTGAATATAAATGCAGTAAATGCTCACTAGCTACTTGTTGAATTGAACTGATTGAAAAGTAAGATGCAAACATTTAGCAAAACTATTATGGGTGGGGAAGGCAGTAACGCAACATGTTTAAAATAGATGGTTTAGGCTATGTCTATTTAAGCAAGCCACAACTGGCAAATGGATTATCTTTCAAAATCTAAATTCCCAGGATAGTCCAAAAAAGTCTCCTGAACTCTTAAGATTTCTTAAGATTAGTATGAATAGCAATATTTTCATTAAAACTGCTATTAATATGAGAAAAATCTCAGGAATGACATCCCCAGCTCCTGTAGTTACAATGCCCCCAGCTTCTGGTTCACAGAATTTCAGAATCTGAAGGGACCTAGGCAGCTGTCTATCAACCTACTACCAAAAGGAAGCCATGTTATAACATTCCTGACAATTGTTCATCCAACCTCTCTGCTTGAAGATCTCCAAAGAGAGAGACAGAACCCAACATCTCTCTTGCTGGTTCATTCTACTTTGGGATAGCTCTAATTATATCTTTGCAATTTCTGTTATTCTGATTTTGAGTTTTTTCCTTCTGGGACTAAAGAGAATACAAAAATTGTTCTCTCATTTATCCAATGGCTCTGTTGTTTTTCTTTTCTTTTCTTTTTTTCATTTTAAGCTACCTAATTCCTTCAGCTCTTCCTCAACTGATATAGACTCAAGGACCTTCACTATCATGGTTTCATTCTTCTGTATACTCTCCAATTTATCAATGCCACTCTAACACTATGGCACCCAGAACAGACCACAGTATTCTATATGGTTTGATGAGGACAGATGGGACTATCACCTACTTATTTTTGAGGTAGTTAGGGGGCACAACAAACATTGTGTTAAACATGGTGTCAGAAAGACTGGAATTGAAATCTGACCTCTGTCACTTACTAGCTGTGTGACCCTAGGTAAGTATTTAATCTCTGCCTCAGTTTCTCAAACTGTAAAATAAGGATAACAATAGTACCTGTCTTATTGTGTGAATCAAATTAGATAAGATTTGTAAAGTGCTTAACACATAATCTGATGCAAAGTAGTTTTTATATAAATGCTCAGTCCCTCTCTATAAAGCCATGCCTCTCTTTAGGCAACTGTTCAAGATTATATATAAGTTTTTCTGGCAGTCACATCATACTTCTTAATCATGTGTCCTTGCAGTCCACTAAAACCTCGAGATCGATCATTTTCTGAGAAAGTTATATGACTGTTTTGTACCCATACTATATTTGGGAAGTTGATTTTTTGTATTCAAATGTATGATTTTCCATTTATTTCTTTTGAATTTCATGTCAGTCAGCCTAGTACTTTAGAATAATAGAATCTTTTGCATCATGATTATAATCCAATGTGCTAACACATAAACCTCACTCAGCTTTTTGTCATCTGCAAATTTGATGAATATGCCATATTCTAGCCTAATCCTTCTAGCCAAATCAATGAATAATATTTTAAAGGTATAGGGTCAAACTCACACTGCTATGTTGATATTGAACTAATAATAATGCCTTATTGAATCTAGTCATCCAATAAATTCAGTAATAATTATGATTCATTGACAGGATTGTCCAACATTTTGAGTCAATTAAAAGTCAAGTGTTTTTAAATGCAACAAACCCTCCTATGAAATTAAGTAAGATGAAGGACATAAATTAAATATTGATTTAAGAGATACTACTGTTGCTAACCTTGCCATATAAATTCATCATCTTCTCAATTTTTCAGTTTTCTCTGTTCTTGGATAGTTAATATCAAAGTCCTGGAACACAGAATTTCTCTAATGACATTCTTAGTCTTTAGTAACAAAGAGGAAAAAAAGATAAAAGAATGAAAAAACTCCAGAATCTCATTGATCTACCTTAAAAAGGAAGGATATTCTCACCAAGTATTACCCAGGGGGAAAAAAGGCCTCTTTTTTTTGCAAGGCAAATGGGGTTAAGTGGTTTGCCCAAGGCCACACAGCTGGGTAATTATTAAGTGTCTGAGGCCAGATTTGAACCCGGGTACTTCTGACTCCAGGGCCGGTGCTTTATCCACTATGCCACCTAGCCACTCCAAAAAGGCCTCTTTTACCACATGACCTGCCCTGATGGCCATTGTCTCTTTCACCATATAACCTTCCTAGTTTGTTAGTCAAATCTCCAAACTTTGTCTCATTACAAATCTGGTGATCATGCTCTATATGTCTTTATCCAAATCATTGATAAAAATTTTGGAAAAAGGCTTAAGACACACATCTGGGAAAGTCTATTAGAGATTACAATGTCATGTTGACATTGAATAATTAACAACTTTTTGTTGAATCCAGCCATCCAGCCAATTAATGAATCTAAGTGTACTATTATGAAATCCAAATCTATTTTCTTTATAAGAATAGGATGAGATGTTTTATCAAATGTTTTGCTAAAATTTAGGTAAAGTATATTCTCAGTATTCCCCTTATCTACCAGTTTAGCAATTTTGTCTTACAAAATGAATTTATCCTGGAATGACCCATTCTTATTATTTGTTTATTCTTAAATTCATTATTTTTTTTATTTCCATATTCACTCCTTTTTCTCCTGCCCCTTTACTACCCATTCAGAAAGCAATTAATATGATAACAATTATTCTTAAAGTCATACTACACCTTTGTAAAGACTGCTTTCTTCCTAAATATTTCCCAGCCATTTCTTTAATAAACCATTCTAGAATTTTCCCAGGAATTAAAGTCAAGTCCGCTGACCTATTATTTCCAGGCTCTGTTCTCTTCTCTTTTCTAAAAATCAGGATGATATTTCCCTTTTCCCAGTGTGAAACTCTTGTTTTCTATGACCTTTCAAATTTACCCTAGTAATGGATTAACAATCGAATTGGCCAGTTCATTCTGTACCTGAGTATGTAAGTGATCTGATTGAGATGACTTAAATTTGTCAAAGATGGAGGGTTGCTCCCATTATTTCCTTATTTATCTTAAAAATCAATTTGCTATTAGTCATTACTGTCCAATCATTCACAAGGCTAAAGGTTGTTCTCCCCAGAAGACAAAAAGTCCAAAATAGGAATGAAGCAGCTTTGCCTTCTCTCTACCATTAGTTACATTAGTACTATTCACCCTATGTAAAGATTCTACCCTTTTATGTCTTATTTGCTTTTACTAAATAAAAGATGACAAAAGTATCTTTGTTGCTGCATCTTTATCTCTTATTCTTATTCTATTTGATCCAGTATTCTAGCTTACCAAGACCTTTTTTGGTTCTTGATTTTGACTTCCAATGCTTTAATCAACCTATTTTATGTTCTGTTATTTGCAAATGTGATAAATAAGTAATTGATAAAAAATTTTAAAATCTAAGATATTGATAAAAAAATCAAACATCACAAAGTCAAGAAGAAATACTTTAGAAATGGTATTAAATAACCCTTACAGGTTGATGTCAAATCATTAATGACAACTCTCTGAACCTGATTAATCAAATAATCAACAAATATTTATTAAACACATACTATGTGCCAGATAAGGTACTAGATGCTAAAGCTACAAAAAACAAACAAATAAAAAACCCAGGGGGTGGCTAGGTGGTACAGTGGATAGGGCAGCTAGGTTGCACAGTGGATAGAGCACCGGCCCTGGAGTCAAGAGTACCTGAGTTCAAATTTGGCCTCAGACACTTGATAATTACCTAGCTGTGTGGCCTTGGGCAAGCCACTTAACCCCATTTGCCTTGCAAAAATCTAAAAAATAAATAAAAAATAAAAAACCCAGAAACAACCCCAAATAGTTCCTGATCTCAAGAAGCTTACCTTCTATTAAGGAGGATACACATATATAATACTTAACTTTTGCACAGCACCTACTATGTGTTAGACACTAAATATAAACTATTTTATTAGATCTTCACAAAAACCCTGGGGACAAAGTATTATTATCCATATTTTAACAGATGAAGAAATTGAGTCAAACAAATGCTAAGTGACTTGTTGAGAATGACACAGCTGGTAATATCTGAGGCTGGTCTTGAATGCAGATTTTCCTAGTTCTGGGTTCTGCATTTAATCCAATGCAGCACCTAGCTACCTATTTATAAAAAATAATAATTAATTTAGAGAGGAAGGGAATTAGAATTCAAAATTGGAACAGGAAAAACTTTATATTGAAGTTAATGCTTTTAATTGCATTGAGAAGGAAATATAGTATTTTATAAGATAGAGGTAAGAATACAGAGCATTCTAGGAACATGGAATGGTTGGCACAAAAAAAAGAGATGGTATGGTATGAGAGGAATGTAAAGAAGGTGACATGACTAGACTATATTGTGAAGAAAGTAGAGGAATTTATGTTGAGACTCAAAAAAGGAGATCTGATCCAGAAATTAAAGAGGATTTTTTTTTATTTTATCCACTGGAGCTTACTGAGTAGGGGAATATCATGTCTGAACCTGTAACAGTTATGGAAGCTCACTTTAGTAATGTATGGAGGATCAATTGAAGTTGAAAGACTTGAGAAATGGAGGCCAATAAAGAGAATTTTGATAGAGAAAGTTTGAATTAAGACACACCAAAACTATTTCGATAGTAAGAAAATAGATGTCATTCAACCTATCAGTCAACAAGTTTCAGTTGTTTGATGGTCATTATGAAGATCAAAGTGGCAAGATTGGATAATTTATCATATATGTGGCATAAGAATGAAGAGTAGTTAACAATGTCAAGGTTGTAAACCTTGAAGACTCAAAGCATGTTGGTATCCTAAAGAGAAAATGAGGAGTTCAGAAGAAAGGTTTGGGAGAAAAAGAGAATTTCTCTTTTGGTCATGTTGAGTTAGAGAAAGTTTAGAAGGAGTAGTAGTAGTAGTAGTAGTAGTAGTAGTAGTAGTAGTAGTAGTAGTAGTAGTAGTAGTAGTAGTAGTAGACACTCAATCTTTTAAATCTATTTAACCACACTCTTTCCTAGATCAAATCTTTTCATCTTTTCCATAAGAATATCGTGTTTTAGTTGTTTGGCAAAGGTCTTTAACATTCTTCTGCTAATGCATTCTTCTGCTCATCTACAGTAGCCTATTATGGTTTTGAAGAAAGAAAATGAAATCAGGCAGTAGAGGTGAGGAAAGAGAGTAATATCGTAAGAAGAAGTATAGTAAAAATGCATCAACTCAGAAGAGGGAGTGTCATTTGTGAAGAATAACAGGAATGTAGACCAATGCAACTGGAACATGGAGGGAACAGAAAGAAGTTAAAAGTAGTGTAATGGTAGGAAGAAGCTATGTTGTGAGGGACTTAAAAACCAAAACATGAGACCTTATACTTGATTCCAGTATAATAGTGATTTAGTGAATATAGTTGAGCAGGGAAGTAACATGGTTCAATATACACTTTAGGAGAATCACTTTGGCTGCTGAATGGAGATTAAAATCCCTGTCATTTTTAAAAGAATTTTTTTAATGTATTTATTTTTGAATTTTAAAATTTCCCCCCTAATCTCACCTCGCTTGCTCCACCCCCCCCAGAAAGCAGTCTGAGAGTCTTTACATTGTTTCCATACTATAGATTGATCCAAATCGAATGTGTTGGGAGAGAAATCAAAGGAAAAAGTAAAGTATAAGAGGCAGCAAAATTACATAACAAAATAACATTTTAGGATTCTCTAGGTCTACCATCGTGTCATTTGCAAAAAAGTGAGAGTTTTGTTTCTTCCTTCCCAATTCCTTCAATTTCTTTCTCTTCTCTTATTGCTGAAGCTAACATTTCTAACACATTATGATCACAGTAGCAAGATTTGGTAATTTATCATACATGTGGCATAAGAAAGAATGAAGAGGAGTTAACAATTTTTTTTTTAATTAGAAGTAATGTTTGTAATAGTCAAATTCCACAATTCTCTCTCTGGCTACATATGGTATTCCCCATTGCAGATACCCCAAAATTGAACAAGTCCATTAAGATTGATCATCAACCCCAGTGTTCTTCTGGTTCTGCTCATCTCACTCAGCATCAGTTCATGCAAATCCTTCCAGGACTCCCTGAATTCTCACTCCCCTGGTTTCTAATAGAACAATAATGTTCCATAATGTACATATATCATAATTAGTTCAGTCATTCCCCAATTGCTGGACATTCACTCAGTTTCCAGTTCCTTGACACCACAGAGCTACGATTAATATTTTTGAACAAGTGATGTTTTTACCCTGTTGCATGATTGCTTCAGGACCCAGTAGTAGTATTACTAGATCAAAGGGTATGCCCATTTTTATTGACCTTTGGGCATAATTCCAAATTGCTCTCCAGCTCCATCAACAGTGTATTAGTGTCCCAGATTTCCCACATCCATTACTACATTGATCATTGTCCTTTCTTGTTGTATTGACCAGTCTGAGAGGTGTGAAATGGTACGTCAGAGATGCTTTAATTTGCCTTTCTTAACTATCTGTCCAAAAAGTTTATATAGATTTGGAACCAATTGTCCTTAAATGTTTGATATAATTCACTTGTGAATCCATCTGGCCCTGGAGATTTCTTTTTAGTGAGCTCAATAATGGTTTGTTGAATTTCTTTTTCTGAGATAGGGTTACTTAGGTATTTAATTTTCTCTTCATTTAACCCAGGCCATTTGTATTTTTGTAAATAGTCATCCATTTCACTTAGATTATCAAATTTATTGGCATACAGTTGGGAAAAATAATTCCAAATTATTTCTTTAATTTCCTCCTCATTGGTGATAAGTTCACTTTTTTCATTTATGATATTAGCAGTTTGGTTTTTTTCTTTCTTTTATTAAATCAAATTAACCAGAGGTTTATCAATTTTGTTGGTGTTTTTCATAAAACCTACTCTTGATTTTATTTACTAGTTCAATAGTTTCTTGCTTTTGATTTTATTAAATTTTCCTTTAATTTTTAGAATTTCTAATTTGATATTTAATTGGGGGGGTTAATTCATATTTTCTCTAATTTTTTTAGTTACATGTTTTGTTCACTGATTTCCTCTTTCTCTAATTTATTCATGCAAGCATTTAAAGATAAAATATATCCCCTGACAACTGTCTTGGCTGTATCCCATAAATTTTGCATGTTGTTTCATTATTGTCATTATCCAGGATGAAATTATCAATTCTTTCTATAATTTGTTTTTTGATCCACTCATTCTTTTTTTTTTTACAACTTTTTTTTTTAGGTTTTTGCAAGGCAAATGGGGTTAAGTGGCTTGCCCAAGACCACACAGCTAGGCAATTATTAAGTGTCTGAGACCAGATTTGAACCCAGGTACTCCTGACTCCAAGGCCGGTGCTTTATCCACTACGCCACCTAGCCGCCCCATGATCCACTCATTCTTTAAAATAAGGTTATTTAGTTTCAAATTAGTTTTAGGTCTATCTTTTCCTGGCCCATCATTGCATATGATTTTTATTGCATTATGATCTAAGAAGGATGTATTCACTATTTATGCCTTTCTGCATTTGATTATTAGGTTTTTATGTTCTAGTACATGATCAGTTTTTGTGTAAGTGCTATGAACTACAGGGGGAAAAAAGTATATTCCTTTCTATCCCCATTCAATTTTCTACAAAGGTTTACCATGTCTAGATTTTCTAACATTCTATTTACCTCGTTAACTTCCTTCTTGTTTATTTTATAATTAGATTTATCTAAATCTGAGAGTGGGAGGTTGAGGCCTCCCACCAGTAGAGGTTTTGCTGTCTATGTCTTCCTGCAACTCATTCAGCTTCTCCTCTAAGAATCTGGATGCTATACCACTTGGTGCATGCATATTTAGTATTGAAATTGCTTCATTGTCTATGGTATCTTTTAGGAGGATATATATTTTCCTTCCTTATCTCTTTTAATGAGGTCTATTTTTGCGGTCTTTTTGTCTGAGATAAGGATTGCTACACCTGCTTTTTTCACTTCAGCTGAAGTAAAATATATTTTGCTCCAACCTTTTACCTTTACTCTATATGTATCTCTCTTATTCAAATGAGTTTCTTGTAAGAGCAAATTGTAGGATTCTGGTTTTTAATCCACTCTGCTATTCACTTACATTTTATGGGAGAATTCATCCCATTCACATTCAAAGTTATAATTACTAATTCTTTATTGCCCTCCATGCTATCCTCCCTCTACTTGTATTTTCCCCCTTTTTTTCCACTTTATCAATATTTCCCAGTATTTTGTTTCTGAATACCACACCTCAGTGTATTTCCCCCTTGTATCTAACCCCCCTTTCTTTTCCTTTTCCCTTTGACCCTTCTTCCTTCCTTTTCTTCTGTTAGTTCCTCTTTTCCTTTCCTCTCCCCCCTTTCCCCTTTTAATACTTGAAACATAAGATAAGTTTCTTAATTTAACTGAGTGTGTGTATATATCAATTTTAAACCAAATCTGATGAGAGTAAGATTCAGGCAGTTCTCACCTCCTTCCTTCTTCCCAACTATTGCAATAGGTCCTTTATACCTCTTTATGTAATGTGATTTACCCCCATTCAATCTCCTCCATCCTCCCATCTCATTACTGTCCCCCTTTTAAAGGAGATATTTTTAAAATCATTATATCAGAGTCACAGATAAATCATGAGTGTCCATTATTTCTGGATAAATATATTTTCTCTAATACAGTTACAATTCTTAAGAGTTATGAGAATCTCTCTCCCAGGTGGGGATATGGCAAGTTTCATCTTATTGGATAGCAAATTTTTTTCTTTACCTTTTTTTTTACTTTTTCATGTTTCTCTTGAGTCTCCTGTTTGAAGTTCAAATTGTCTATTTAGCTCTGGTCTTTTCAGCAGGAAAAGTTGGAAGTCTCCTGCTTTGTTAAATGTCCATCTTTTCCCCTAGAAAAGAAGGCTCAGTTTTGCTGGATAGTGAATTCTTGGCTGCATTCCAAGCTCCCTTGCTCTTTAGAATATTCTAGATCCTTCTATCCCTTAATGTTGATGCAGCCAGGTCCTGTGTAAACCTTACTATGGCTCCTTGGTATCTAAATTATTTCTTTCTGGCTGTTTGCAGTATTTTTCTCTTTTATCTAATAGTTCTAGAATTTGGACACAATATTCCTTGCTGTTTTCCTTTTGGAATCCTTTTCCAGAGGGGATTGATGTATTTTTTTAATATTCTCTAATATTCTTTTAATAAATATTTTGCCCTCTGGTTCCATGATATCAGGGCAATTTTCCATCACTAAATTCTTGATTTATTTATTTATTGATTCAGGCTTTTTTTCTCATCAATGTTTCCAAGTTCCAAACTCCTTTTCCATTGGTCAATTCTATTTTTTTGAGGATGTGAGATAATTATTTTCTTTTTTGCATTTGCCCAATTGAGGTTTTGAGAGAATTTTTTCTTGTTGCATTTCTCCAATTTTATTTTCCAAGGATGTGTTTTCCACTTGCGAGGTGTTAATTTTCTCTTGAGTTTCTTTTCCCAATTATTCCAAATAATTTTTGAACTCTTTTCTGATTTCTTCAAGGAAGTCTTTATGGGATGCAGACTAAATTATTCTCCTCAGAAGTTATAGATCTCTCTGAGCTAGGGTCTTTGTCTTCTAGGTAGTTTTCTATGGACTCCCCTTTTTGCTGGCTTTTTTTCATTTTCCTAAGATCTTGTGTTGTGGGAGGGGCTGGTTCACAGATCTTCGGTTTTTGAGATTCCTAGTGGCTTTGCTCACTGGGTTTAGCAACTCCATGACTGATGCAGCTGGATACTGTTATCTTTGAACAATGTGGGCAGGGCCCTGAGGCAAGATAGAATCTTTCTATTCTTCTCAGGGAGCTCTGCTACCCACATCTGAGCTTGGGGTTGAGGTGGCAGGGGTAATAGGGCTGTTACCATGTTTGTTCTGGAAAGAGAACTCCATTGAAATGAAAGTATGGAGCCCATGGTCCTCTTGACCAGCTGAGAGAAGCAGATCAATGTCCAGTCACACTCTCTATGCTGGAACTTGCCCTCCAGCCCTGCTGGACCTGCCACTCCCACAGTCAAAGCTTTGACAGCTGATCTTAGGTTAGTTCCAAGTCTCATCCTGCCACCTCTGGGTTGTCTCTCTGCTCCCCAGCTCACCCAGGCTCCCTGGAGAGAGAGATCTTGTTGGTAAAAGTCCTCCTAGCTTCTTTTTCTGGGTTTTGTTGATCGAATTTCTGTTAAGAAGTTTATTTCATATTATTTCTAATGGAAAACCAGGAGATTTTATCACAGTGCCTAGCTTCTCTCCACCATTTTGGCCAGAAGTCTCTTCCTGTCATTTTTGTAGTATTTGGAAATAGTAAACTGAAACTGCTGAATTGATTAAGAAATCAAAATTCAATTGAAAGAAAATATCTAGAAGAATGCATCATATATGCATTGAGATGAGTGATGTAGAACCAGCTATAACAGATTTGAAGCAAACCAGACCTTATTCTAAGAAACAATGCTGAAACAGGAACACAAGATTTGCCTTTTCAATGAAGGAAAAGGAAATGTTTTTTATATATAATTTTTTAAAAAGTATTTTTAGGGGCAGCTAGGTGGTTTAGTGGATAAAGCACCAGCCCTGGAGTCAGGAGTACCTGGGTTCAAATCGGGTCTCAGACACTTAACAATTATCTAGCTGTGTGGCCTTGGGCAAGCCACTTAACCCCATTTGCTTTGCAAAAAGCTAAAAAAGAAGAAAAAAGTATTTTTAAATGACTGAAGAGAGGTTTGTTTCAGCAAGAAGTGCTGCCCCTTCATCAGATAATGGAGTGAAGGAAAAGATATTGAGGGGAAAATGTCTGTGCAATGTAAAATGAGAGAGTCTAGAAGAAGGAGCTCTTAGGAAATGGGCTCCGTCTTTCAAAGTATGAGCTGAAGTCTTCACCTCAGTATGAGTGAAAGAGTATGAGACTTGAGGAAATGGTATGAGTAGAGAGATGAAATTATTTGGAAATAACTACGGTGGTGAGTTGGATAGCAAATTACCTAGAGTAATAGAGAAGGAATGCCTAACTGCAGAGAAGACCCAGTTTAGATTACATAATGTAAATTTGTAGTTGACCCCATGAAAATTAATAAGTCAGATTATGGGAATAACTTAGAGTTGGAGTTTGGCAAAGATATAAGTAAGAAACTTGTAGCCTTTGAGAGAGTAATAGTCTAGAAAAGAAATGAGAGATAAAGGGAATAGATGTCTCAGTGAGAATTAAGAATAAGTTAGAAGTCACAAGTTAGAAGCTGGAAAAGCTGGAAAGATTATAATAAGATAAAGGAATCTCCAATTTCATAAATCTCAAAGTACCACAGAAGATAACATATAAACAATCTCTGTACATAGTTGAGGAGTAAAGGAGCAGATCTACTTAGTGCTAATAGTTTTGCCCTCTGGGGGCATCCAGAAAAGATCTATTCCCTTTTCTACATGCTAGTCTTTCAAACAATTATATTTACCTATCGGAATCTCCACCACCACTCCTCCATCCTCCAGACTTTTCTAAGCTAAACATACCTGATTCTTTCAAATGATCCCCATATGGTAAAGACTCAAGTCTCTTCATTATTTTCATTGAGTTCCTTTGAAAACTTCTCTGAACTATTAATGCTTTTTCTAAATTGTAGTGTCAATACAGACTATGGAGGGGACAGAACTAAACAAGCCCTGTCTAACTCATCAGAGTGGAATAGGAAAAAAAAAGATTATGGCATAGGAAACTGCAAATGTATTATTTATAGCATTCCTTTTAAATATATAATAAAGTTGTCATGTAACTTTCTTTTTTGTTTTTTTCTTTTTTTCCTTCTCCCTCCCTTGTCCTCCCACCCCTTGGCCTTTCCACAATATGAGGGGTTAGGGTTCCTGTGTCCTATGATCTGGAAAATCCATGAAAAATTTTTTGGCCTTCACTTTGTAGAAGTTTTATTTTTTTCTTTTTCTTTTATGGAGTGTTTATTTATTGTAAAATCTGGATTAAGTATTTGGTCAAAAGCTCTGTGTCCTCTGTTGCCCTTTGCTTATTAAGCCTGTGGCTTTCCCCAAATTACTAACCCTTAATATGGCAAAACAATGATTGTTGTAAGTCATGGTGTGGAAGGGATAACTGTGTATGTGAAACCATTCTATATATTTCTATTTATCAGTTCTTTCATGCAGATATGTATTCTTCTTTATATGTCCTTTATGCTTAATTTGGGTATTTATAATAAAATGACTTAGTTACTCACAGTTGTCTCTAAAGCAATATTGTTATTACTGTATATAATATTCTCTTAATTCTGATCATTATTCCTGCAAGCACTTGGAGTATCCTAAGATCATATTAACTTTCTCTAGCTGCCACTTCACATTATTGACTCATAAGCTTATAGTTCACTAAAACCTTCAAATCTTTTTTTTCAATGAACTGCTATAAACTTCATCTTACTTGTGATGTGCTAGTATAAGCCTTCACATGTATAACTGTTAAATTTCACCTAATTGATAAAATCATATAACTTTCCTACTGAAAACCACCTATATGATTAGGGATGGTATTTCATGCCTATAATCCTTACTACTTTGGCTGGTGGATCACTTGAGCTCTGAAATGTCTACACTAAGTCCAGTACTAATATGGAGAACTCTTGAAAGTGGTGGACTGCCTAAGAAGGGACGAACAAGCCCAGGTCAAAAATGGATCGGATCAGAACTTCTAAGGGAATCAGTATTAGTATTAGGTCAAAGAATGGTCACTTCCATTCCAGGTGATAAGGTATTACCCTATAAATGGTACTTCTAGTCTAGGTAATAGAGACCTAGTCTTGCCAAAAAAAATGTAAAAAGAAGAGAATAAAGAGGTGATGGAGATGAGAAAAAGAAGGAAAGGAGAAGAGAGGAAAGGAAAGGAAAGAAAAGATAAAATTAGAAAGGAAGGAAGGAAGGAAGGAAGGAAGGAAGGAAGGAAGGAAGGAAGGAAGGAAGGAAGGAAGGGTGGAGAGAGGAAAGAAAGGAATTAAAAGAAAGAAAGAGGAAGAAAAAATGAGAAAGGAAAAGGAAAAGGAAGGTAAAGCCAACAGAACCATGTAATTCAGCTCCCATCTCATATCTATATTCTGGGAGTTGATTGGTCCAAAATCAGTTAGAAGACTAGATCTCTTTGCATTATTTGCTTATAGGTCACATATAAGGAAATGCTATTCCAACTTTGAAACTGATGCCTTACTTTAACTGTATTTAAATTCCTACTAGGCTATTTGATTCCATTAATTTTAACACCATTTACTGGGAGTGGTAAAGGCAATCAACATTTAGCAAAACAGTTAAAGGCACTAAAAATCTTTACAATGACTACACCCTAAATGAGGTTAATGTGTGATATATTAAAACCTGGCTGGATTCTTAAACATGGGTAGAGAGGAATTAATCTTCAAGGGAGATTTATTAGACTGGGGAGTGGGATGCTGACTTGGTAATAATGACTGCATCTGAAAATGAATATAAGCTTGAGTGGAATTGAAATCTAGTTGTTAGGAAGGTGAGTTATGAAGCAGGTATTTCATAGTTGGGTTGAACTGGCTTTTGCAAAATTCCAAAAGCAAAATTTACTGTTACTTGGTCCTAATTTCATTGTTCAGGTGAGAGACTGAGACAAAGTACCACATGGATTAAACAATATTTGTTCAGTTCCCTGATTTCTTTTTGTAGTCATTGTTTAGCAGTAGCAGTAGCAGCAGCAGCAGCAGCAGCAGCAATAGCAATAGTACCAGTTACATAGAGGTAATGTCAAATATATAGATAGCAGTCTCAAAGACCTGAGTTCAAATCCCACTTCTGACACATACTGGCTTTGCTCCCCTAGATAAGTCACTTTACTTCTCAGGACTCTAGGCAATTGTCTAGAACTAAATTGATATAGGAAGCTTCCTCACCTGGAAGTTCCCTATCCTAATGGAATCACAAGCCCAGTTCTTAACCTCATGTTCTTAGCCTCATGTTCTTGTTGTTATTGCTAAAGAACAGATATGTAGCATGATGTAAATGGATAACATCAAGCTAATCAAGACCCTCCCCGCCCCTACTTCAAACATATCAAACATGGGGCGGCTAGTTGGCACAGTGGATAGAGCACCGGCCCTGGAGTCAGGAGTACCTGAGTTCAAATCCGGGCTCAGACACTTAATAATTTCTGTGTGGCCTTGGGCAAGCCACTTAACCCCATTGCCTTGCAAAAAAACTAAAAAAACCAAAATTAAACATATCAAACAGTCCTCCATGTCATATTTCTTCAATGATAAAATAACACCGACTCAGTAAATGGAAAATTCTAGATATCTGCCAGGGAAAGGTAGAGACTGAAGACTTTTAGCTCAAATATGGACATTACACTGAATCTCTCTATGAAGGCAATATCCTTGAATTCTTGATTTTCTTTGGCAAAACACATTGAGTATAAAGATATCAAGAAGAAGGCTGTGGTCGTATATGCAAAGGTAACTTAGTAGAGTCTTGAAATCAAAGAAATGGAAAAATATATTTAAAGAAATATATTCATACTTATTCAATGTCATTCTAATATACTTTTGGAATTTTAAAATGAGCCATAACAGACTTTAAAAGGACAAAAAATGAAACCTGTATAAAACTAATGAAATTTGGAGCCCATCACTTCAAGTTTCTTGGTAAACATTAATACTTTCTTTCCAAAAAAAAGGAAAAAGAGGATTGATAGTCATAGAGTATGTTATAAAAACATTTTTTTAAAAAAATCTACAGAGATACCAATGAGGTAAGCAGATATTAGCTTACTTAACAATATCAAAATGAGTAAATGTCATTTTTTGTTGTTGAGAGTTATCCATGGGGCAGCTAGGTGGCACAATGGATAGAGCACTGGCCTTGGAGTCAGGAGTACCTGAGTTCAAATCCGGCCTCAGACAATAATTACCTAGCTGTGTGGCCTTGGACAAGCCACTTAACCCCATTGCCTTGAAAAATCTAAAAAAATAATAATAATAATAAAAGAAAATTATCCAAAGTGATTTGTCTTCTGATAGAGTGTCTGAAGTGGCTACAATTCAAGGCTTGAATTTAAAGGTTCTTCATGAGTGAAATCTGCTTGAACTTTGTGAACAATATATTAGAACCCCTGAGACCCTGAGTTTTCACCTCATCTTGTCTGAATCAGACCACTATAATTTACAAATTGTGATGCTACATACCTATTTTTCACAGCCCCAGGGTCTTACAACTCCAGTTCTCATTTATGAGTTCTCTTTCCATTAGAATGCAAGCTTTATATTGATGTGGGATTCTCTCTAACTTTTTATATATTTGAATCCCAGAACACTTTTCAGTCATTCCTTCATTCAACAATGAAGTATCAAGAAGAATTACGTGAATGTTTGTGGAAATGGAGAGATTCATGATGGCAATTCAGGACCAGATCATTCCCATTAGAAATTTTAGGAGGATTATTCTGAAGGATTAAGTGATTAAAATAGATTATGCAAAGAAATGTTAGAGATTGTTCATTAGCACCTGAATTCCTAGCAAGGTAAAATAAGACAAAATATGTTCAGATAACACTTTTATTAGGCTTATATGTCAAGCATTCTTCTAGGTACTGGGAATACAAATATGAGCAAAAAGAAAGACAATTTCTACTCTCAGGAAGCTTACATTCCAATGAGAAAAGGCAATGCATACTCTGTTGTTTGTTCTTTATTTTTGAAAAGGTACAATGATATCATTAATGATATTTTGACTTGCAAGTGATTTGGATTTAAGTGAGGTAGAGTTGCACAAAGTCAACCTCACTCTCTTCTTGAATCATTGAAGTTCAGTGGCAAGACAAAAGTCAAGATGACTGGTGATGGCCTAAGATGCAAAGGATGTCCTTGGCATCTTTGATGACTGACCAAGCTCTAAGTGCTCCACAGTACCTGTTACAAATTGTTTTCATTCATCCATTCCTCTGAAGAAAGACTTCCCTAGCTTAGGATAGACACTCCCCTGATGTATCAACAGGTTTGAGCACTGTCATCTGCTGAGAGTGCTCTGCAGAGTGTGTATGCTAGAGCTTCTTGGAGTCACAGGTGAGAGTTGGGTGGTAAGCGGACACCAAAGGTGGATGAGAAGCCCTGAAATGGGTTCGGCAACACCCTGACACCAGAGATGTTTATCCTCCTGAACATCCCATATACCCCAGAATAAAAGGGAGTTGAAGGGGAGATAGGAGGGATGTATAAAGAACCACAAGCAATGTAAGCATCTCCAGGATGAAATGGCAGCTAGGATGGGGTAGAAAAGCTCAGAATCAGGATCAGATTCTAGAGAGATAAATGAATCAAACATAAAATTAAATTTCTACATGTCATCAAACTGACCTAAGCATGGTTTCTTGAAAGTACCTTGCAGTGTAAGGTAGCTGTTCAACAGCAGCTGACTCATGTATTCATTGAGCTAAATATGATATTCCTGAAATAAATTATGAGTTCAAATGAAAAGTGAATATGGTCAAGGCAAAAGACGTTAAGGTCAGGCTGAGGATACTATTTTAACTAAAGAGAAACTCCTCCTGATTTTTATTACCCATCTCAAAGTAAATATTCCCTACCTCCCCTCCTCCCCAATAAAAAGGTAAATTAGAACAAAGGAAGCATAATCTAAACAACATCACAGAGCTCATTAACAACTTTTCATTTCGATGTGTAAAGAATACAGGGAAAGTCCCATCACTCTTCTTTAAAATCACAGAGCAATAACTTGGAATAGTACCCTTTCATTCTACTACCCTCTGAAGAAGAAGGGGGTGGCTAGGTGGCATAGTGGGGTGGCTAGGTGGCGTAGTGGATAAAACACCGGCCCTGGAGTCAGGAGTACCTGGGTTCAAATCCGGTCTCAGACACTTAATAATTACCTAGCTGTGTGGCCTTGGGCAAGCCAATTAACCCCGTTTGCCTTGCAAAAAAAACTAAAAAAAAAAAAAGAAGAAGAGTTTCCAGCATTGGAGGTCTCCAAAAGAGAAAATTCCTAAAAAGCATCTTGGGAGTAGGAGTGATGTCCTTTTATGCAAATTGATGTTACTCACAAATGCATGGGTATTTTGGCAGCTGTTTTCCCATCATTATAAAGGAAGTGTTGTGGCATTGCTACATGGATGAAAGGACAGCTAAATACCTGGGTATAGTCAATTCCTGCTTCCTTTGTGCCTCTCTCTCCATAAAAGTTGAAGGGAAAGGCAAAGCTAGTTGCTCTGGAGGATCCACCACATTGTGGAGAACCACAGTTAGGAAGCATGTGAGGTCCACCCTGCAACTTCATAGAGGCAGCATCAATGGGTAATTATATGATTTTGTGACTAGAATTATATAACAGGATCTCACCATGTTCATGATTTACTGATGACAAATTCTCCTTTTACAAATAAAGACCTCAAAATATCCTGTCAAATTCAATTAATAGAGTGTACTGGAACCAGATCGGATAATTATCACACACAAGTATTGACTCCAATCTTTTGGTTGTAACATTTATCCATATAGAGAGAACCTAGATGCTACTATCCTAACATTTTTACTAAACATCAAAAGTTTATTTTATTCACCTATGTAATAGTTCATAGAACATTATATATATATATATATATATGTACATATATATATATATATCAAGAATAATAGCAGCAATTTATCCCAGAGCTATTCTCTCTGTTCCCCAGTGTTAAAAAAATAAGAATGAGATGACAATAATTACTATGATGTTTTCCAACTAACTGCCTCTATATAATATTGATCCTTACAATTTTAAGAATATTTTAGGGGCTGCTAGGTGGTGCAGTGGATAAAGCACCAGCCCTGGAGTCAGGAGTACCTGGGTTCAAATCTGATCTCAGACACTTAACAATTACCTAGCTGTGTGGCCTTTGGGCAAGCCACTTAACCCCATTTGCCTTGCAAAAAAAAAGAATATTTTACTATGTCACTATTCCAAGTATTCACAACTTGCAAACAACATGGAAGGAAAAGCTTTCAAAATATAGAGACCTACAGGAAGATATTAAGACTATGTTGGAACAGAATAAGTTATGTTGTCCCTATAATTCTGTCTATTACTCATTTTATATAAAAGATGCTTTCAGAGATTCCATAGAAGACTATTTTATATCCTAATTTTTTTTAAATTGCAAAAGGTGGTAATTATTATTGATTTGTATGATTTTGTGTAGAGTATTAAAGCATAAAAGTGATTTGTTCTTAGACTATTTCTAACTCAACCTCATCAAAAAGTATAAGAAAAATGAGATAACAATAAAAATAGTATATTCAATGATCCATAAAGATGAGTTTGTAGTCCAATACTTTTATTCTATGGGGAAAAATAGTTATTTCATCCCTTTTTGTGGCTGACCATAGAACATAAATATAAAATAGTAATAGCAAGATAACATTCCATGTCGGGACTATTTCTATCATAGCTTCAGTGAACTAAGATGTAAACAAGTTACCAATGACAATAACTAATAATTATACAACGCTTGAATGTTTGCAAAATCTCTATCTACTATATCATGTAGTATGCTATATCTACTATATCTTAAGTACTGAACCTTTTTGCTCCCTTCTCACCTCTGCCCAATATAGTCTTACTGAATGAACCTTGTTATACTTATCAAGTTACAGTATAAGTCATGTTCTTCTCAATGCATGTTCATCATAACATCTAAAATTGTTTATGTTTGCCTTCTTTCACGTCATGTCATATGTTATCACTTGTTCATTTGTCTTATGATATTGCATCAAATTTATGCAAAAATAAATTCTGTCTATGCCTTTTCATTATTTTTATGGCATTTCACTATTCAATTCATATTCTAAACTTATTGCCCTTGATTGCCATGTCTCTTGAGTTGATCAGAAGATCAAGTACTTTATGACTAAAATGATTTCTAAGTTCTTTTGGTCTCCTCTTTTGGTGATTGCTTTGTATCAGCTTAAGTTCTGAAGGGAATGGTGACAAATAAAGTCAGTAACTTTGTAGTTTTCTTTTTATCACAATTAGCTTATTGAATTTATATGAAGCACCTTCTTGGTATCCCTTTTCTCAGTTTGAAGTTGATTTTGACCTTTGCTTTGATTCGCAAGTGATCTGCCTGCACAAAAGCAGTTTACTCTGATATACTTTTTACATCTGTAATGAACTGTTTCCTGTCAGTTGAAATACCCACAATTTTATTTTCCTTAATGTTGTTTGTTGTTATCATATCATTGCCTTCTCCTTCTCTTCTCAAAGAAAATATTCATTCTATGAGTTCTGAAGTTTGTTTTCTCTAAGTCTCTTAAAGCTGAAGAATATTTCCTATCATGCTTTACAATATCCTGTACTGATCTTTGTGACTGAATTTAATATCAAAGTATATGTTGACTTGGCTTTGAAGCTCTTGTCAAGTTCTTGACAGCATCTTTATATCTCTTCATCCTCTGCAAGTGGATCAACTACATCTCTTCACGATGGTCTTTACTTATGCCCACTGTCAACACTGCTAAGGAAGAACACCACGAAAGGATTCTTTTTGTTGTTTTTGGGCACACAATGAAATAACTCCAACTCCTCTGTTTAATTCTACAAGGAGAAACTGCACCCTATCCTATTCAGCTCTAATTTCTCTTTAATTTAGAGAATGTGAATATTATTTCAATTCTGCTGAATTAATAAAATTAATGAAAAAGTATTTGCTAAGTATTTATTGCTTATGAAAAATTGTATTTAATGCTGGAGATAATACTGGAAAAATCAGAGTTACTGTTCTTAAGGAACTCATTTTAATAGGGAGACAAGACATATAGAAAATATTTGTTCTTTCTTGAAATCATGACATAAGGGAGGTGATGCCAAGTCATGCAAGTGAATTGGATTTGAGTGAGGGGTGCTGTGCTAAGTCATTAGCCTTACTTTCTCCTCTAGAGTCCAGTAGCCAGAAACAAATTGGGGTTCAACATAGCCCTGGAGTTCAAGGCAACCAAGATTAAGTGCTTGCTTAAGTCACACAGCTAGTAAGTGTTACATGTTCAAGACTGAATTTAAACACAGGTCCTCTTGACATCATGGCCAGTACTCTACCACTTTGTTATCATGAAGGTTTCCTCTCAAGGGCAGATGGGGAAAGTGCTCAGTAGCAAAGCAGATAACTCCTATTTAGTATTACTTCCATGGATGAAACCATAGCCATATTTTATATTGAACTTTTCAGTGCTTAGAACTATTATCCTTTTGACATCTTTCTATCTAAAAAAATAAAGTAGTAACAGCAACAATAATATTTAAATAGCACTTTTATGTTTGCAAAGCATTTTACATACTTCATTTCCTTCTTCCTTCAGTAGCTGTGATGTCTGAGGATGCAAAAGGCTACAACTCCTGTGAAGACATCTCCAAAAGAGTTGCTCCCCTGGAAGATGATTGTGAGGGCTAGGTTGGAAGCCAGGCCAGACATCTAGGCAATGGTGCTATTCCTAAGGCTCTTGGATTTATCAGCCCATCAGTAGTAGTTGATTTGCAGTTGATTTTGCTGTTGTCAGGAATGACAGGCCCCTTCTCCACAGGGATGGTTTACCCAATGATGGGTAAGGCTAGAAGTCGGACTGACAGTCTGGGTTTGCTGCTACTGTCACGTCACTTGGGTACAGGTTCCAGGATGTCTCTACTAGAATTTGAGGGAAAATGATGTTTGAGGAAAAGACCTGACATATGGTGCCTCCTTTCTCTCCCTCAGGATACCTTGCTGCTTTAGTTATACTGTTCTGCCTAACACATTATTGGTGGTGGGGATGTTGGAATTCTCCACAGGAGTTGATCATCTGGAAGATGCATGTGGGGCCAGGTAAGCAGTAGAGCCAGAGCAGAATTAACTGGACCAAGGGATAATATTAGAACTCATCAACCCCTCAAGACTCTAGTCTTACTCAATTCCAAATCCTATTGCCTCTGTATGATAATTATCACTAGCCCATTGCTAGTTATATATATAGTGTGTCAGATATAAAGTAATTTGTATTCATGTATTAGTTGGGCACATAGGTTTAATAATATTGACATCACAGTGACATACTTAGTAGCACATTGTCACAGTATCATCTGTTAAGCATTTTTTAGCAATGCATTTCATACCCTGCCTAATAATAATTTGTTAAAGGCAATGTAACTGTACATATTAATTCATTCATAAATGTGAACATCATATTCTTGAATGGTATACTTAAATCAGAACTCAAGTTATGATTTCATGAATAGAAACCAGTTCATCAGAAATGAAAAACTAAAAATGTGTCTCAAAGGTGTGATAAAAAGGGAAACATACAGATTCTAAGACAAATAGTAAGAAAGGCTTGAATATCTCATAAAATAAATTTCACATCCATATTTTCCTTTGCTCCAGAAATGTTCAGTTCTTTGGTAGTGTGCTTCAAGGCATCCTTGATATCTTAGCCTATAGAGACTTTCATGATCTCTACAGGAAAAATGATCCCTTATCCAAAAAAAAAAATTGGAGTGGAAATCTTGGGAATTCTCCAAGGAAGCAGACATTTGATCTTGTAGTGTGGGTGATACAGAAGAAGAGGAAAACTGAGATTTGTTTGACATGTACCCAAGATTTGGGGATATTAAATTTCAGAAAAATAACAAATTAAAATTTGTTAAATTAAGTCAGTTCAAGAGAGAGGTAAAGTACTCAGGAAAAAATTCTGAAATCATAATAAGAAATAATTTCATTGTGGAATAGAAGGTGGAGTTACCCGAAGAGATCACTGTGGATAAAGAAGGGATAAGTAAATCAACATAAATTCACATATATATATATATATATATACATATATACATATATATATATATACTTATATACATATGTATATATATATGTATGTGTGTGTGTGTGTGTGTGTGTGTGTGTGTGTGTGTGTGTATAGGATGCAAAAGTAAATATTTGAAAATTAATTCAGAAGTTAGTAAACTTAACTTTGTTTCCTGGGGAAATTCTAGTAAAAATCACATAAAAGATAGTGAATATCATGAAAGGGAAGTAGTGATTATAAAATATCTTATAACTTCAAAAACAAGTCATGACATACTGTTTCTTTATTGTGGCAAAGCTGCTAAAATAGAAGATCAGGGCAATGCCATAAATACAGTTCTTGAATTTTTAACAAAACATTTTTATAAAGCATCTTATATTCTTATGGAAATGATGAAGAGATATGGAGCAGATGATAATACAGATAAATGACTTAAAAACTGGCTACATTCTTATGACCTTTTAAAAAGAAAATTTAACTGGAGGTCTCCAGTGAAGTATAAGGGAATGGTGCTTGGCCTTGTGATTTTGACATTATTATTAGGGACTAGGATAAAGGCACAGATGAAATGCTTATCAGATTTGCAAAGGCTATAAAGCTGGGAATTATAGTTGATACAGTGGCTGATAACATCGGCATTAAGAAAGATTCTGACAGTTTAGAACACTGGGAGCAATCTAGAAGATGAAATTCAATAGAAATAAGTATATAAAAACTTATGATTTCAAAAATCATATCCAAGAATACAAGATGGAGAGGCATGGTTGGCAGTTAGTCTGAAAAAGATCTGGAGGTTGAAATATACTGCAAAGTCAGCATAATAGTGGCATGTGATAGCAAAAAGCAACAACAACATTCATACAAAGAAACCAATCTGATGCATTTATGTGTTGAATTGAGGCTAGCTTCCAGGAATAAGGAGATCCTAGAATCACTATATAAGCCCTTTGGTCAGACCCCAACAGGAGTATTCAGTTCTGGATACCATAGTTCAGGCATAACGAATAAAGTGGAGAGCATCTATAGAAGGGCACCTAGAATGCTGAAGGGTCTAAAGTTTATATGGCAGCTAAGCTGCATAATTGTTAGAGCACAGGACCTGAAGTTGGGAAGACCTGAAATCAAATTTAAGACACTTAGACAATTAATAATTGTCTAATTTTGGGCAAATCATTTAACTATTTGTCTCAATTTCCTCATTTACAAAAACGGGCTAATAATAAACCCTCCTGCCTCCATATGAGGATCAAATAAGGTATTTGTCAAATGTTTACACAGTGCCTGGCACATCCTATATAAATGTTAACTATTGTTAGCTATATGAGCATAGGTTGAATGAATAGGGGTGGACTAGGCTGGAGAAGAGAAGAGAAGATTCAGGTTGTATATTAGAAGTACTTTTTAGTATTTTTGGTTCTGTCCTGCAGAAGGGAGTTTAGATTTTGGCTCTCATGGGCAGAATCTCTCAGGAGCAGTAAGTGTTAAGTACAAAGAATTGAGTAGAAGCTTGATTTCAAGGGGGAAAACAAAACAAACAAATTAAACTTCTCTGTGAGAGCTAAGCAAAAGTGAAATTTGTTGCCCTGGAAGGTCATGGGTTTCCATTCAGTATCCAACTTCCAATCTAAGGTCGAATGAACATTTATTTGTTGGATATTTTGTAGTGGGAACATCTTTTGAATTGCAGGATGGACTAGATGGTTGCTTATATTCCCTCTAAATCTAAAAAATCCTTTTTCTATTATTCTTTGAAGAATCTTTAGTGCTAAAATTCAGGCAATGAAAACTAAGGATAGCAAATATTTGTGTCCTCTTGTTTTTCTGGGCATTAGAAGCAAAACAAAACCAAATAAAAGTTATATCAGGGCCATATCTCTCCCAGGAAAAAGGGAGGCAGTGTCATCTTCCTCAGGCTCCATTTGCCAAAGGCAAGCCAAAACCTGCCCTGTCCTGTTTTTTTAACCTCCCTCTCCATGCTGCCTGGACCTGGCCTAGATTCCTTTTACTGGAGTGCAGGTCCCTGGATCCAGCTCCATCTGGACATACTCCCACCGGCTGACTTGGCATTGTCCAGCTGAGTTACCTGGGGATCAGTGCCCAGACTTCGACGCGTGCTGGCCCCAGGATCCCTGGAGCTCTCAGCTTTCTCATGCAGCCACTTTGGCAACTCTATCAAGAAAGACTGGGTCTTCCTTCACCATGACCAGGCTAATTACCAAAATGGTTCAGGCCTGGATGAAGATGGAGAAACATCAGGGTTTGAGTCTAAAGTCACTCTGGAGACTTGGGCTGCAAAACTTTCTGCTTCTCCCACACAGGATAAAGGCTCCACCATGGCCCTCGATGGTCCTGTTCTTGTGCCCAAGGCAGTAAATTGACCTGCCACCATCACACACACCAAAGAGTTGGACCTGAGTCTTGCCAGATCCCTTCTGAGTCAATATACTTTGTTGTTGAACCACAGGGGCCAGGAGGTGGGGAAGCAGGTTCACCGGCAGACCTGCAGACCCAGATCAGGATGCCAGTAGGAGGGCATGAAGGGGGCCTATAAGAAAAGAAGGGAAACCTGCAGTGGTCTGTGAGAAATGCTTTGAAATAGCAGCAACCTGATTGCACTTAGCGTTTTCATATTGGTGAGTGTTCCTTCTTCTGCTATCCTTATCCTGATGCCTTTCCTCAAAAAAGGGAGACCTGGTCCCATCCACTTTCACAAATCCCATCCATGTAGGACCAACTACTTAAGTAAATGGAGAATTGGGAAGTAGCAACTAACCAAAATGTGAAGCCATACCTTTGGGGGGGAGGGGAGGGGTAGTAATAACTCCTTTCTTGAGTTTTTTTCTTTTTCTTTTTTGGGGGAGGGGGGAAACTATATTAAGAAGAGGAAGAACAGAGCAGGTATTAGACCAATGCATAAGTGGCAGAGGTTAAGAGAATTCCTAACAGAAATCAGAGGAGTGCAACCCTTATTATGCTTCTGTATTCTCCACAGCAGAAATATTTGTAGTGGAATGGCTGGAACAATGATATTAATTATAAGGAGATAAGTAGGAGTACCCCCATCTACTCTTGATGACTTCAAATCATCTGACTTGGTGATGAAAAAACTGATAGATATGCTTATTAATTTCTTTTGGTGACCTGAAAGATCAAGGAAAATGGAAGAGAAACCAAAGAACTTCAGTGGCAAAAGTGGTCCTGATTTTCAAAAAAATGAATGAGAGAAAATCTTCAGTCTATAATTTAGTTATCTTGACTTTGATTCCTAGAATGAATTATTACAGGAATAGTTTGTAAATATCTAGAAAAGGCAGTGATGTTAACAAGGAGCCAGCAAGGTTTAAGGGAAAAAACCATGAGAAACCAAACTTATTTCTACTTTTGACTGTTTTTGACAGAATTGATTAGGAATAACATGGATATAAATTACCTATATTTTAAGCTAACAAAGCACTTGATAAAATATACCCTGCTATTCTTGTGGAAAAGGTACAGAGAAATACAATTAGGTGTATTTGGCAATTTTTAATGGCTAGTTTCAAATAATGCTATTAATAGATCAATTTATAAGTCTTACTTCAAAGGGTGTCTAGAGAATTCCCCTGGGGATTTGTACTTGACTCTGAGCCAAAGTCAGTATGAGTCAACTGTGGAAGATGGCATTCAAGAAAGCTAATGTGATCTTATGCTGCATTAAAAGAGGTACAATTATAAAGATGATAATCCTTATAAGTCTGGAAAGATCAGATCTATAGATTTGTGTTCAGGTCTGGTTAGCCCATTTTAGAATGGGCATTGTTAAGGCGGAAAAACATAAAAGAAAGATGGTCAAAGCTTCCTAATTCCAAATCACTTATGTTGAAGGAAATGGGAATTTTAAGTCTGAAGCAAAGAAGACTTAGAAGGAGCCTAAGAAAAGTCTTTAAATATTTAAAGTTTTGTCACATGGAAGAAAGATTAGATTCGTTCTTGTTGGTCCAGAAGACAAAACTAGAAATCAAGGGTAGAAAAGGTAAAGAATCAAATTTAGACTTGATGTACTATGTAAAAAAATCTAATGATTAAAGATACTGAAAATGAAAACCAATTCTCTCAAGAATCATTGAGTTCTTCCTCAAGGAACTAGATGTCTACTTGTCAGCTATGTGGAGGGATTCCAGTAGAGGGAAGATTTTTGTTTAAGTTAAGGTGATTTCTTCCATCTCTGAGAGTCTGAATCTGTGATTCTTTTAATATTTTCTTTAAGAAAATTGTAAAATGCTAATTCTTTCTTTCCCCACAGAATGCATAAGCCCTAAATAGCCACATGCCAGTGGACTACTAAATGGGGAGAATGTAACTCACTCTTCATTCCATCTCAATCTCTGGCCTATCTGCGGATACTGGCAACTAGAGGAAAGCCAATGCCAAATGTGGCTGTGAATTTTATGACCTGGACATCTGTCTAATATGTACTAAACTAAGACTACTGTTTCAATCACATAAACCATGGAAAAGCTGCCAGATGGTAATGAACTTTAGACACTGTTGACTTCAGTTGGACACAAAACAATGACCTGAAAGTACTAGATTCCATATCTTGTGATTAACCCATTCAGCACAATCTTTCCAAGGTATATTCATGAAGTATTAATGTTGACATCTGAATAGAACTATAAATTAAAGGTAATGGGGATGATTTAAAGAGAATAGTCAAATCATATATCCTGAATAAAAATTGATGAAGACCTTGAAGTAATGTTTTTTAACCTTTTTCAATTCTCTAAACTTTCATCTGAAAGGAGCAGAAACAGATATGATGATGCTTTTCCTAAAAATGCTTACCTTTTATGGTTTATGAATTAACAAGAATGGAAATACAATTCAGTAAGCATCAAGTATTGCTTTGTTTAGAAAAGGGAATTTTCATGAATATTGGTCTTATGGTTTTGTGGATAAAGGAAATTCTCAAGTGAGGGCAACTAGGTGGCACAGTAGATAGAGTACCAACCCTAGAGTCAGGAGGACCTGAGTTCAAATCCAACCTCAGACATTTAATAATTGCCTAGCTGTGTGACCTTGGGCAACCCACTGCCTTAAATAAATAAAATTTAAAGAACCTGAAATTCCCAAGTGAGGAACATTCCTCTAACAATGTAGCTCAGCACTTCATGTATTAGGTTAGGTGACTTACTGAAATTTTTATAGCAAGTGTCAGAGGCAAATTTCTATAGCAAGGATCTTCTTAGTTCCAAGGTCAGCTCTTTATCCATTTTGCCACATTGTTTCTCTCACTAATTTGCTGTTCTAGTGAGTTTTGTTGCTAATTGGGATCACTTTTTATTTTAGTTTTTGTTGTTAAAAATTCATCTAAAATCTCTTAGTCTATTTGCTAGTTTTAGGTAGGGTGTGAGAATTTTAGTTTAATGTTAATTTGATGACTGAAGATCTCATAGAGTTGGGATTATCATAGTGGAGCTTCATTTCTTAGAACAGTATTAAACTGTAATTATAGAAATTTGAGGAAGTTAGGACTAGGGTGACTCCAGGCTGTACACTGGAACATTTTTAAACTAAATCTTTAATATAAATTTGTTTTCTTTTGAGATTGAGTAAAGAAAAAAAATCAGTTGAATTAGAATTCTGATTCAGTCAGGTCAAGCCACATATATTTTATATGGGTTAACCATTGTGCTTAGTGTTTAATTACAAAGAAGGGCAAAAAACTTTTTTGTCTTTAATAAATTTACATTGTACCTAAATAAATAGGTATATATTTGAAATACAGAGGGAGCTAAAATGCAAGAAAGCTGGAAATATATACAGTGTCAAGGTTATGAAGAAGATTTTAGATGATAGATAATGGAGTTTATATTTTATCCTAGAGTCCACTGGTTTGGGAAGAGGATGTATGATTAAACCTATCCTTTAGAGCTCAAATAAATAGAAGAATGTTGAGGGCCATATGACTTAGAAAGCCACAAATTAAGATTATATGTACATAATTTATTCATCAACTATTTCCCAATGACATTTTAATCTGTTTTGGACCTATTTGGAAGTTTTGTGGGCCACATGCAGTCCTGCTAGTTTGACATCTCTGGTTTAAAAAGTTAACTTTAGCAATTTATAAGAGTATGGATAGGAATGAGAAGAGACTTGAAATGAAGAAGATGTTTTACAAAGCAATTTTAATAGTCTGGAGAAGAGGTGATGATGGTCTCATCAAAAGTGGAAGCTTTGTAAGTGACCTATATGAGAGACAAATCCTTTCTTCAAGCTAGTGTATTACTGTAGAGTAGTACAACATCTTGCTCAACAAATTTCATAACCAACCATTCCTGTTCCTCACCAACCATATTTGATAAATTGCCAAGACTCTTAGTTTCTACCCAAAATGGCATCTCTCACATTATTCCCTTCTCTCCATTCTCATGGGCACTATGTTAATTAAAGTTTCCATTATGAATTGGGTATATTTGAACATCTTATTGTTCTTCCAGCTTTTTGTCTCTCTCTTCTCTAATTCATCTTCCACACAGCTGCTCAAATCATCTTTCCAGCACTCAAATTGAACTTTGTCACTCTCATACTTGGGAACTTTTAATGATTCTCTATTGCCTATAGGATACTATGCACCCAACTTCATTTATAGAGTCTTTGGCAATCTGGCTCAAGACTTCCTTTTTGGGCTTATTTATTGTGCATCATTCCCTTCATACGCTCTTTTTCAGTCAAACTGTCATACTTTTTATTGCCTTCACTTGTATTCTGAGCCTTTGTCTTTGCACAGAAGGTTGTTCACCATGCCTAGAAGGCATTTTACTTTTATCTCTGCTTTTTAGACTCTTTATAGCTCATTACATGTGATATCTCCTATGGAAAGACATCCCTGATATTCCTAGTAGTTAGATCTTTTGCCCTCCCCAAATTATCAAGTATTTTCTTATCTGTTCACTTGTTATATCCTCCTTCCTCTCCCTAGTCCAGTAGAATACAATCTCCTAAAAGGTTTATTTGTTTTTTTTATCTCTTCACATACTCATGATGCCTTATGCATAGAAAGTATTTAAACATTAAATTGAAAGCTGCTAGATCATATTTTTTTTGCTTCCTGTACTAGTTGTAAACATTCCTAGAAATAGCATTGCCTGGGGAAATTAGGAATGAATTGCAATCCAGTTTGGGGGATTAATTGTGAAAATATAAAAGAGGTAGAGACAACATATAAACTATAGTGAAAAGCTAATAGTCCAGCTTGCCTGAAAAGTTGAGCCTATAAAGGATTTATAAATAAAATAGAGCTCAAAAAGTATCAGACAACTAAAAATGAAGAATTTGTACTTTATCCTATATGTCAGAGTATTCAACATGGACAAGCCCTGTAATATTCCCAAGGATAATTGCAACCAGTTTAAAATATTACTGGGAAATATTTAACGAAATAAAACTATAACAAAATATAAGTAATGTTAATATATGGTTTTCTAAATCATATAGTGTTGCAGCTATTCTTCATGCACATTTTGGTGGCCCTGCTTCTATTGAAGCAGTGCTGTGCGCAGTGATTTTTGAATTAGAATGACTACTTTGTCAGCTATATGAAGAAACAATTATATAGGGGATGGAATGAAAGCAAGGATCAGTTTGGAGGAAAATACAATAAATAGCATAGGCCAAAAAAAATTGGTTCTGAAGTAAAGTACTAACTATAAAAAGGGTGGATAAGAAGATGCTTATAAGATGTTGTGGAAGTAGTATTAAGAGGACTTGGTAACTAATTGCATATCAAAAATGATGAGGGTGGCTAGGTGGCACAGTGGACAGAGCACCTGCCCTGGAGTCAGGAGTACCTGAGTTCAAATCTGGTCTCAGATACTTGATAATTACCTAGCTGTGTGGCCTTGGGCAAGTCACTTAACCCCATTTGCCTTTCAAAAACCTAAAAAAAGGGGGAAAATGATGGAGAGGAATGAGGCAAGTATATCTCCAAAGATATGAATTTGATATGAGTATTGCAGGAAGCTTGGAGTAGGTCATAATGGGTTGGATGACAGAGTTGAAGGGAGAAAATAGGATTGAGCAATTGAGAAATTACTGGTAACTTTGGAAGTAAAGTTTCATTAATATGGTAAGATTAGAAGCCAAAGTCAAGAAGCTAAAGAGAAACATCGCATCATCACCTACTAGGAGGCATTAGGTAGGACTTTTTGGCTTATAGTTTGGTACTAACTATTTTGATTTTGTTCAAAAACTAAATAAAATTTTCATTTCTGTTAAGGAATCAATCTATTATATAATTAATACAATAATAATGGCATTCATTTATTTGAGATTCACAAAAACCTTTACAAATATAATTTCATCTGATCCTCCCAACAACTCCATGATGTATTTGCTATTGTTATCCTATTCTTCAAATGAGGAAACTGAGGAAGAAGTTAGGTGACTTGCCCAAGGACACACAACCGGTAAGTGTGTAAGTCTAAGACTGTATTTGAACTCAGATCTTATGGATTCCAGGTCCAGCTCTCTCTTCACTATACTATCTCACTACTTCTAGTAGAAATTGAGAATTGAATTATTAGAGTTTAAATTATATATTTTCTTACTTTCATGGGTTATCTTAAACTCTTAAAATATTTTAGTAAATTTCCAAACTGGTTTAATTCATTAGTCATGTGCTATCATTTTTCAATGTAATTACTATAATTTCACCAAATGACCTAATTATAGTAAATACTTTAATGTATTACCACAACTATAGAAAAAGACATCCAGAAGTATAATAATGTTACAAAGTTATTTTTGATGTTTAGGACAAATTATGATGCTATGTATAACATGTAGTAATTTCATAAATTTCTATATTTATATTATATAATGCCTAAATGGGCATTATATCATATTCTGCATTATAGTTTTTTCCCAAATAATGCAGAAACTATGGAGAACCAAATTAACCCCAGTCTTGGAGAGATCATTGTTAAAGTATTTCTCTTTGAATTTGAAAAAAAGTGTATTTTATTTTTTAAAAAGAAATTCCTTTAAAAGTGAATAAGAAGGGGCGGCTAGGTTGCACAGTGGATAGAACACCAGCTCTGGAGTCAGGAGTACCTGAGTTCAAATCCAGCCTCAGACACTTAATGATTACCTAGCTGTGTGGCCTTGGACAAGCCACTTAATCCCATTGCCTTGCAAAAAACCTAAAAAAAACAGTGAATTAGTAGAACAAAAAGACCAAATGAGAACATTCTTATTTGCATTATTTATACAAATATTGCATAAAGTGTAAGAAAAAAGTATATATAAGTGCATTATGATCAGTGTTAGATTTTGAGTTCACTATACTCTGAATTCATATCCTGCCTTAACTACTTACTGACCTCAAGACCTTGGACATATCACTTAACATACCTCAATTTCCTCTTCTATAAACTGAGAATAAAAGTGGTATCTGACTTGCAGTGTTGTTTGGATAAAATGGGATAATATATCAATCACTCTGCAAAAATTCAATTATATAAATCCTAAGCATTATTATATTGTAATGGGGAAGGCAGGCAGGGAAATTGTTTTGTCCCCTAGTCTTTAAATAACCAGAGCAGAGTGACTGAGTCACTCTTTCCACTTCACAAGTAAAATTCCAAACATGTAAGAGATGGAAAAACCAGCTTCTGGGAGAGTTGCGCTGATATTTAATGTAAGAATCTTTTAGAAACTTTGGAATATGTATATATATATATATATACATATATATATGTATATATATATATATATATGTATATGTGTGTGTATGTGTGTGTGTGTGTGTGTGTGTGTGTGTGTGTGTATAATTATTCTGTAACTGAATCTAATATTCTGACTATATTGGACAGCAACTTCTTTGGCAGAAATTGTAAAAACAAATACAGGAACAACTTCAAAAGATCTTAGTCGGTTTCCATCTCTGTCTTGGTTGGATCTTTGCTCTTGATTTCAACTCCTTTGTTGACATCATCTAGTAAGCAACAGTGCTATGAGTGGGAAGACCATAGATCCTCTCCCTCAATCTGACAACTGGTCCCATGAATACAGACCCTTATTCTTAGCAGTGTTGATGTTTGTCCTTTTTTATTTTAAGTGAAGAAAGTTGGAGACTATGGCCTTTTGAGTTTTGAAAGGAGATCTTGGAGAAGCCCAAGAGAATATGAAATTTGGGAGAACAGGGAGTTGAATCCACACTAGTTTATACCCAAAGAGAAAGTGTAAAGAGAGAGACAGAAGAATATAAATGCAAAATATTAGATACCTTATCATTCTCAGTGGATAAATCAGACTATTTTCCTTAACTATCTTTATTTGTTTGATTGATAAGTTGATATTTTGTTTGTTTGGAAAGAAAGGTATCATGGTGTGAGGAGGGGGAAGTAGTATGAAGTAGAGACTTATTTTTGTTCAAACCTATGACTTATCACTGTAGGAAGTTCTCTGGTGAAGAAACTTCCCCCATCCAATGTAAATCACCAATTGCTATACAATTTATAATCTTTCTTAGTGAATTGCCTGGATTATTATTTTAGTGAATTGCCCAGAATCCTACAATAAGAATGTGTGTCAAAGGCAGCACAATAACATTTCAACAATACTGAGAAATTTGATATCCCATGAATTCAATGATTAACTATAATTATAGAAGACTGATGATGATGCTGAAGCTAGCATGCTATGCAACTGCTGATAGGAGGAGTGATGGTCTTGATATGCAGAAGGAGAAATATATTTTCAGACAGGGATAATATAGGAATTTATTTTATTTTAATATTTTTATTTGTTATGAAGTTCTTTTAAAGCATGTGTGGTACAAAATAGGATGAGGAGTTGTCCAAAAAGAAGAAAAAATTATTATTAATAAAAAAAATTTAGATCACAGACAAAAACACAAAGGTCAGAAAGAAAAAGACATGGAGGGCAGCTTTAAAAGTCTCATATTGAACTTCTTATAGACTTAAAAAAAAACAAGCAGAATATAATAAAGATTTTCAATTTCATGTATGATTTGATTTTATCTTTATATTTTAATTTGTAATCAGAAGTATTTATTTTATTTGGTGTATATAAATTTATAATAAAAAAGGAAATTTTAAAAATGAAAACTTTTCCTATGTTTTAACTATTAGTTCATTGGAAAAAGATTTTTAACCCTATATCCCTGCCATTATATTATATCTGATATTTGGTAGAAAGTTTTCTCCCCTTTAAATAGTTTTTCCTTTTTTCTAGATTCACTTAATTTTTCTAAGCAGACAAAAATATGACTGCTTTTTAATTCATTGTCATTTATCCAACCTTGTTTCCATTTTTCCAAAAGTCTTAGTTTGTTGAGTTAAATCTTTTTGCATTCACTTTGGACTTTGTGGCAATTATCCCCTTATCTTCTCACTGGAATAGTTTCTTTTGTTTTTCTCAGGCTTTCATTCTTTTGAACTTCCCTCTCCATTTTTTATACATTAAAAAAAAAACATAGTTGGTGAAATTGGTCTATTTAGACAAATCACACTTTTCTTCCCTCACAGGAATTGTTTTCCTTTGTATCTTCAGAATTTTGTCCTTAATCATTTTCCAACCTTCCTGAGCTAATTTCCCTTATAGAAGTCTAGTGCCTAGGAATCTATCTTTATTCTAAACCCTTTGAAATCTACACTTTTCAAATCCAAAGTAATGTCACATTAAATCCTCCTTTTCTCTTCTCTTTTGGAAATTATGAACAGAATAATCACTCTTCTCCCAATGTTCCCATCATTTTTATCATCTCTGAAATAAGTTCTTCCTTGGATAATCTTATATGTAGGATAAAAAACTGCCTTTGTTTGTGCCTCTACCAGTTGAAGAATACAATTATCATTAAATCAATCCATAACATTATTGGCTTATTATTATTTGATGAATAGTGAGCACAAGCAGATGTCCAAATAATGGAACTCTCATATCCCTGCTGTATCAGGGGAAGCTTATGATCTGTTTCCTGAACACTTTTTCTATTTCTTCTTATGTACAGGTGTGAATTCCTCTGACTGCTTCTGTTTCTCTCTATATTGGTTATCACCAGGTTTCCCCATTGTTTCCCAGTTTTCCTTATACACACACACACACACACACACACACACACACACACATACAATGCTCTTCTCACTTTGCCCCACATTCCCCCCACACCACCACCCCTTTTTCCTATTCTGCTCCTTTTGAATAATATATGCTCCTGGAGTTGTAGTCCGTAGATGAATTTCCCTGATATCTATTAGTCAAACTTATTCCTTACATTAGTATCTCTTGCTCACAAAAGTTATACTTTTGGGTATAAATATCTGAGTACATGGATTTTATTGTTAGTTCTTTTCTCTTGGATGTTATCTACAATGCATTTCAAAGTATCCCTACTGCTATTCCTGTTGTATACTTGTTACAGTATCTAACTTGTAGGTTATACATAAATAATTTTATCCCTTCCTCTTCCTTTTCAGTTTAAAGCACTTTTTAAAAATTCAAAACTCTAGAAAAAACATTTTTAAAACTCAGTTTAATTACTCTTTTCAAGTTATCTTGCATATTATCCAAAACTATTTTATTTTTTCCTTCAATTTCTTCCCACTTTTTAGAACAACTTGGTAATTATTTGCTGTAGTGAAATAACAGAGATTTTTCAGGTTTCTTTATATAAAAGACATGTGAATACAAAGCTTGTTTGGTTTGCTTTGGACATGTGGGAGTGTCTTAATTCAAGCATCAAATCTTGGTGATGTTACATCACAAATAGAAGGATGGGTTGTGTCTTCAGGAGCTAAGAATTCTCTACATTACTTTCCTCCTGAGTTCCTCTGTGATCGATCCTCTTAGCAAATTATTTAACCTTTTTCCCCTGTTTTCTTCATCTATTAAATTTGGATGGATGAATCGCATACTTGTCAAAGTGCCTGTGATACGACAGAGATGTTGTTGAAACTGAGGAAAACTGTTATACCCCTTCTCACTCAGAAAAAATGAAACAAGTTCCTATTATGTTTAAAGAGTGAGTTGCATTGCCTGATTTATATTGCCACATGTTTTCAAAGAGGGCAAATTGATTTTAGTTCAAAATAGATTGAAACACCAAAGAACTTGCCAAACTCTAAATCATTTTGGTAGAGCTAAACCAAACCCATGGAATTAGGGTCTATATAAGCTTATAAATCAGATATTTAGAGAAGGAAATTCTAGCCAGTAACGTGTCACTGAGTTAAGCTAATTGCGAGCTATGCAAACAAAGAGAATTCTTTATAGGAGTTCATTAGTTGGTTTTTGTAAATCAAATTGATTGACATGCAATACTCCTAGGTTGAAAGGGTTCCATTTTGCACATATTTTTCTTATAAAGATCAATTTCCAAAGGCAGCTATGCAAAGCTACAAAGTGAATCTGGACCAAATGATTCAATATTGTTGATGTCCAGCATTGAATTTTGATATTTGTAAATCTGGTGGATGATTCCATAATGTAATAGCACTTTTGCATTTATCTGGTAGCATTTTTTAAATTTCAAAATTTGTATTATTACTTATTTTTTAATTTATTAATGTGCTCTCAAATTAAATTAAAAATTTTCAATTGACAAATATCTGATTTCTCTTTTTCATTATCCACCCTTAATGCACACTTTGAAAGAGTAAAGAAAAATAAAACATCCTAGAAAAAAGCCAAATTGTTAACAAACCCAGACACTAATTACTGGAGGAAGGATTCAATATTTAACAAAATTACTGGGAAAATTGGGAAGTAGTCTGGAAGAAATTAAGTTAGGTCCAACACCTCACATTACATACCAAATTAAACTACAAATGGATACATGACTTATCCAGTAGGCTAAATTATGAATAAATTAGAGGAGCCAAGAAGAAACTACCCACTGCAGCTAAGATTATAAGTGAAACAGTTAACTTGGGGAAAATATATGCAATGTTTCTCTGCTTCTTATTGTCGTTCAGTTGTGTCTTCCTGATTCCCATGGAACAATTGTCTATGGGGGTTTTCTTGGCAAAAAATGTTGCAATGGTTTGCCATTTCCTTCTTCAGTTTTAGGCAGTGGATTAATGACTTGCACAGTTAGGTCTGATTTGAATTCTGTCTGACCTTTCTGGCACCATGCCCAGTGCTTTATCCACTGTACCATTTACCTGCCCTAACTTTCTCTGATAAAGGTCTCATTTCTAAGATATATAAGGAAATAATTTAAATCACTAGATGACCAAAAGATATGAATAGGCAATTCTCAAGGGAAGAAATTCAAGCTATCAGTAAGTATATGGGGAAAAAGTGCTCAGAATTTCTAATCATAAAAGAAATACAAGAGGTTCTACTTTACAACCATCAGATTGACAAAGCTGACAAAAAAGGAAAATGACAAATGGGTTGTGGGAAAACAAGCATATTAATGTACTGCCAAATTGAATTAATTGAATTAATGTTGAATTGATCCAGTCATTCTGGAAAGCAGTTTGAACTATGTCCCCCAAATTACTAAACCTTGCATACCCTTTGACCTATCAATAGCATTATTAAACCTATAATACAAAGAGTTTAAAGAAATAAGAAAAATATCAGTATGTATGAAAATCTTTATAGCAGCTCTTTCTTGTACTGGCAAAGTATTGGAAACTAAGAGTGTCCTATAAATAGGTAAAAAAATGAGTCTTAATTTTATTTTCACCTAGGTTAAAAAAATTCTTTTTACCTAGGTAAAAAATAATAACAAAACTACCTAGGTAGTTTATATCTAGTACAAATAAATTTCTTAACTCAGTTCATGTAGCTAATTTCATAGAGATCTTGAACAGAACCTGAATTTCCCATACTATTTATTTAGATAATAGTTTCTTTGGTCCAAAACAACCAAAATCACCTGGCAAAAAACCTATGGTCAGCACATATATGGAATCTCAAAAGAATGATCATTTTTTCAGTGTTGCATCATAATTTTTTTTCTTTGTGAATTCTCTTAAAATGTCTACTAACAATTTTTGTACAGCAATTATAGAGGTAACATGTAAGTTCAATTAAATAACATTTAAACCCCACTTTTCTAAATATTAGATATAAAAGGAAACCAAATAAACCCTGTCCTCAAAGAGTGTGACTTTTCAACTACATTATTGCCCAACTCCCCAACCATTCATAAGTCACAGAAAACTTGGATTTACCCTATATCCCTTGGTTTTAATAGATGAGTTTTTAGCCTCAGGTTTCCACATGCCCCAGAAGGAAAGACTGTCAAAACTCCATCCTCATCAATCCTTTATATGTTATTTTCCCCATTGAAAATTAAACCTTTTGAGTACAAGGAACTGTTTTGCTGATATTTATATTTACAGTTTGGTATTAGTATAGAATATGTGAACTAAAATCATGTGAACTACTAAGGAAGGATTTGTTGAACATTAAATAAAGGAAGGCAGCCAAGATGGCAGAGTAGAAAAAGCACACAGTAGAGGTCTCCCAATATTCCCCTCCAAAATTTTAAAATAACAACTCAAATTTAATTCTGGAGTAGTGTAATGAGTGAAATCTGAAATAACTGAGGAAATAAATGATCTATCTTCCAAGCATATTGATTTATTAAGCAATGCCTGCCAATTGCATAATAAATCAGGGCCAGGTCTCCTCAGCTTGGCACTGTACTCTTGAGTATAGGCAAAGACAGATTTTTATGCATTAAAAGAAAAAATAATTAAGAGGATGTTAACCTAGAAGATTAGGAACTTTCCAAGTTGGGGGGGGGGGATGGGTGAGTTTTGAGAGTTGAGAGATAGAAGAATGAGCAAGTAGAATACACAGGAAAATGAAACCTGAATCTTAGAATAGTCAGATTTATAAAATGAGTCAGTTTCATTTATAAAAATTCCCACAATTCTTTCAATTCCTTCTTTGTCTCATGAGGGAGAAGACCAGATCACTCTTCCTAGGGATCCTTATCTGTAAGTCAAATTTCTGAAGTTTTTAATGTGCTTATGCTCATCATCAACATTATACTATAAGACCACATGAATGCATATTCTCATATAACTTATTACAGCTAACCCAGAGTATTAATAATAATAATAATAATAATAATGCTATACAAACATTTTAAAATACTCTATTAGGCTACAGATCAAACTATATAGAAGGATCATGATAAAGTAATTTTTTCACCAAGGTAATCAAGAAAATTCAGTAAACATAAATAACATGAAACAAAATGCCAAAGCAAGGCAAATAAGATCATCAATGTTAAATTACATTGTTCTAATATTCATTTAATCATTAAATTTTGCAATACTCAGTTTGGATCAATGTACAACATGGAAACAATGTAAAGACTGACAAATTGCTTTCTGTGGGGGTGGGGGAGGGAAGTAAGATGGGGGGAATTGTAAAATTCAAAATAAATAAAATCTTTAATAAATCCTTAAATTTTGTATTGAATCCCAGATGTCCTATATAGTTGTCTGGTCCTTAGAAATATTTTCTTTTGGACATTTTGGTATTGACTTTGTTCTCAGTATGGCTCTAAGGAGGGCTCTACTTCTTTGGTTACAAATCACTTATAGAGATTCTTAGATAATTCTCTTAAAAATGTGATACCATTTAGTACAACCTCTTAAATTTGGTTCTGCAAACCTGAAACTTCAGAATATTTTCTGGTGTTAATATACCACTTGATATTTATTTCTTTACCTAGACCCTGTAGCTGATATGAACAATGTTACCAACAAGGTGAAGGAAGAATATAAAGTATTAATAATAATATTGGCCTGAAATGGAAAGCATGTTTTGTCTTTTAACATTTTCAGATGTAAAAAAAAATTTCACTTTCTTTACATTAATGCAATTTATATGTAAAATCTTTAATTCAATTTTGAAAACATTAATAAAACATAACACTTGAATTCCTATACTATAGCTGGAAGTCAATCATATACATAGTTCTTAGAGAAAACAGTTTAATGCTATCATTTTCTCAAGTTTTGCTATTCTAATTAATTGGAAAACTTTTATATTACATATTTGTTTCATTAGTCTAATTCACCCCTAAGGAGGCTTTCATCCCATGTTAATATTTTATCACAATTTTCATATTTTCATTCTATTATACTAACTTAGATGTTCTGATAATAATTTATTAATATATTTAGTATCATACTTACAAAACATCTATATTCACCTGCCCTTATTATAGACATTTGTTATGAAAGAAAAAGGAGGGACATAGTTATAACAAGGTCAAGACAAATATCAAGGGCACAGTCTCACCTGATACATACTATAATGGGAGAAAACTCCCTTAGCTCTGTTTGATTTCAGAAACAAGTCATATCTAACAGCCAATCATGTGATAAAGCTCCATATTATTCACAGGGTATCAAAAACCCGGCTTGGGATTATTCAAGTGGGGAAATTTTCTTTTCCAAAATGAAATAGAGTAATGAGGAAATTCAGTCAAGAGAATTCTTTCTTAGGTCATGCCAATTATTTTCATAATTTTTGTGGAAATGCTTTTAGGGAAAAAATTAAATGAAATCTGATTCTTTTTTATAGTAGAATTATCCTCCTTTGACAAGGAATGGAAGAGGAGAGGCTTATTTTTCAGGTCTAGTTCTCAAATTTTAATACATGAGATTTTGCAACATAAGATCATTAGGACTATTAAGATCTTATGACCTTGCCTAAATACAACCTCTCAAGTGACCTCACAGATATCTTTTTTTAAAAAAATTATTTATTTATTTGTTTGTTTATTTATTTATTTTGCCCCTAATCTTGCTTCCCTCCCCTCACTCCCCACAGAAGACAGTCTGTCAGTCTTTACATTGTTTCCATGGTATACATTGATTTAAATTTGAAAGTGATGAGAGAGAAATTATATCCTTAAGGAAAAAAAATAAAGTATGAGACAGCAAAATTATATAATAAGATATTTTTTTTTAATTAAAGGTAATAGTCTTTGGACTTTGTTCAAACTCCACAATCCTTTCTCTGGATATAGATGGTATTCTTCATCTCAGATATCCCAAAATTGTGTCTGATTGTTGCACTGATGGAATGAGCAATTCCATTAAGGTTGATCATCACCCCCATGTTGCTGTTAGGTTGTACAATGTTCTTCTGGTTCTGCTCATCTTGCTCAGCATCAGTTCATGCAAATCCTTCCAGGTTTTCAGGAATTCCCATCCCTCCTGGTTTCTAATAGAACAATAGTGTTCCAAAGGATAAGGATAACATAAAAGATCTATAGAACTTTTTCTTCAAAAAGTAAATTATCAAAATCATTATTATTAGTTATAAAACAAAATAAACCAATTAAATATTGACGTGTTTTCAAATATCTATGTTAACCACATTCTTTTAACAGTTCTATTAATAATCTAGCAATATCCATTTAAAAGAGAAGTTATTTATCTAACCTCCTTTCTGATACAATTTTTTTTCAAATGCCACAGTATTAAAAAAAAAGATTTTGGAAACATAACATTTGCAATAACATGTATTTAAAATTCATTACCAGTTAGATGACATCAGTTTGGTCAAATGTTTTTTTTTTCCAAAGCAATGGGTTAAGTGGCTTGCCCAAGGCCAGAAAGCTAAGTAATTATTAAGTGTCTGAGTTCGGATTTGAACTCAGGTACTCCTGACACCAGGGCTGGTGCTCTATCCACTGTGCCACCTAGCTGCCCCTCAAATATATTTTCAAATTATCTTCTATTAGACCTAAAAGAGAATAATTCAGCCAGATTATTCAGTTTTTTAATAAACCAAATATTCTACAAAGAATCACTATCAGTAGTTAACATTTATATGATTTTTTACAGGCTCTGTGTCAAGCACTTCACAATAATTATATTTTTGATCCCTATAACAACCCTGGGAGGTGGATGCCATTATTATTTTCTCCTCTACAGATCAAGAAACTGAGGATCACACAGCTAATAAATTTCTGAGTCTGGAATGTAACTCATATTTCCCTAATCTGTTCATTTTACTAGCATTTTTTTAATTTTTAAGTATTGCACCTTTGATGCCATAGTTAAGAGACACATTTCATCAAATCATAATATATTATAAGTCAAAACTAAACTAAATCGAGTCTGGATTTACAAACCACCAAATCATAATCTTAATTTTCCTAAACTATTAGGTATCAGTACTTTAAAATTTAAAACCCAGAGTTAATAATTTGTTCATTTTCAAAGGTTTGTGGTAGCACTTTCACCTTTCCATAAACTTTTTATTTTCCTTAAAAAAATCACCAAATCCATTTCTTTCATATGCATTACCTAGACCCATCCTTTCACATTCTCTAGGACTTTTCAGTTTCAACTGTGGATGAAAGATAAGGAAAGACTGATTAATGGACTTGAATTCCCATCCCCTTGCTGTGGAGCTCATGAGATTCCAAAGACTGGATAATACACTCCTTCGATGATCTTTCAATGACAGAGTACTGAATTTCCTAATCATAACCCAAACTATTTAAAGAACTAATATTCATTTGTATTTCTCTTTTGTAAATTAGCAAACAGCACTTTAAATAACTTCAGTTAGCTGCAATCCTTTAATGACCTTATTTCTAGTTTACCTAAATAATTAAGTTCATTTTGTAAAACTTTGAAAATTCTACTTAAAGCTTCCCAAAAGGTATTCCTATTTCCTTATCACTTTGCCTGTTTGGGTCATTGTGAGTATATTCCCATTAAGCACGAATTGAGTCCAGTGGGGGAGCAGGCAGTCTGTATTCACAGCTTCCATTTTATTATAAATCTCACTTTAGACACCATGAATAGTGAAATACACATACACACACACACACAAATACATATACAAAATTATTTCCAATATGTCATAACTGATGAGTTTTGAGGATACTTCCTTATTTTGGAGCATCTCTTTCATAATAGCTTAATTAAATTTTAATTATTTTTAAGTTGCTTCCAGATTTAAACAATCTTTTCTCTTTTCATGGTCAAGAAAGGGTTAGCAAGAAGCAATTAGCAATTATTATGGTCCAGATAAATTTAAAAACACAGACCACATTTTTTTTTCCACACTCTGGGATTATTTTCAAATTAGCTGTCTTCCTTCATTATGTTAAAACAATAAATCTGTCAATTTTTTCTCCTCCTTGTATGTAAATATTTTATTTTTCAATTATATGTAAAAACAACTTTTAACATTCATTTTTTAAAATTTTGAGTTTTAAATTCCCTCTTTCCCTCCTGCTGCTTCCTGCCTCCCCCCATGACAAACAATTTGAAATAGATGCAGTTATGTAAAGCATATTTCCATATTAATCATTTTGTGAAATAAAACACAGGCAAAAACCCCCTTAAAATGAATCAATAAAAAATGTATGTTTTGATCTAAATTCAGACTCCATTATTCTTTCTCTAGAGGTTTTTTTCACCATAATCATTTGGAATTATCTTGGATCTTTGTATTGCTGAGAATAGCTGTTCATAGTTGATCAGTGTACAATATTGTTTTTATTCTGTATAAAACTCTCTTGGTTCTGCTTACTTCAGTTTGTCTCAGTTCATGTAAGCCTTTCCAAGTATTTCTTAAAGCATCCTGTGCATTATTTCTTATAGCCCAATGGTATTCCCTCACAATAATATACCACAATTTGCTCAATCATTCCCTAATTGATGGATACCCCCTCAATTTCCAATTATTTGTGGTAATCATCAAAACAATTTGGTGTTAACAAATGGAGTAGTGGTGGATTAATGGAATATATTATCCACCCAATGTACAGAAGCAAATGACCATAGTAATCTAGCATTTGATAAATACTGTGAATTTAATTTTGATACCCCTAGATAATTTAATCAGCATTTAATCAGATTATTGTGATTTGATGGGTGTAATAATATAATAGTACAATATAATTGATAATATATAATAAATATAAATAATATATTATTGAGAAAATAAAATTAAATTTGGGTTGTTTATATTGGGTAGTGCTATGAAAATGAGAGTCATGGTTAATTAATCCACAATTCATTAATGATTATATTAATTGTATTGGGTTTTATTAGATTTATATTATATTAAGTCTATTATAAGGATTTATTAATAGTACATTCCCACACACATTTCTCAAGTTCATAAACCTTAGCAATACCCCTCAAATCTATGAATTACTATTGCCACTCCTAAAGGACTTTTGCTTTAAAACCATAATTTCCTTAGTCCCCTAAGATATTGTTGATTAAACACTAGTGTTTGGTGGCCTGCAGAAGGTCCAAGACCTTGCTGGCAGGATCTTAAGCCTTGTGAAAGACCCTGAAATATTGTTGACAGGGTCTTATGACCTTTGGAAAGCTCCTGCTAGGACAGACTGCAATTGATGGACTGTAGTTAATGGCTTGAATCTTATAACCTATGAAAGACTTCATGACAAAGTGGTTGTGCTTAATGGAAACTGCCTTCAACCAATCATGGAAACTCCTCTGCTTCTGGAGATTAGTTATCATAGGAATTTTCACACTTATGAAGGAAACCCCCAAGGATTTAAGGGACCCCTCAGGCACTCCCCATGGTCTGTAAAATACCTCAGTCCCTGATTGGGAGTCCTTGATTGTGTATAAGGTTTTGGATTTAGTTACTTAGAGACTACTGGTCTCCCTAATAAGTTGACAGAATATTCTTGGAGCTCTGTCTCAGTGGCTTTTGTTGCATATGGAAATTTTGTGGCCCACAACTCAAAGATCCAAGCTTTTGGGATAAGAAATCAACATTTGACCAAAAATGCTGAGAAAAATGTAAAGCTATTGTCACATAAAAAATGTTATAAATCACTATTAATCAGAGAAATACAAATTGAAATAATACTTCACATATAAGATTGACTAAAATGACAAAAAGTTAAATGCTAGAGGGGATATGAAAAAGATGCAACACTTTAATAAACTATTGTGTAGGGAATTCAAATCCAGTCATTCTGGAGAACAATTTGGGACTCAAATTTATAACCCAAAGGGCTATCCGAAAGAGATCAAAGAAAAGGGAAAAGTACTATTTATACAAAAATATTTATCTAGCTCCTTTTGGGGTGGTAAAGAATTGGAAATCAGGAGAATTCACATCCATTGGAGAATGACTGAAAAAATTATGGTATGAGATTATGATAGAATACTATTGCACTAAAAGAAATGATGAGCAGGATAGTTTCAGAAAAACCTGGGAATACATATATGAACTGCAGAACATCCTACTCAGTAACAACAATATTGTAAGAATGATCATCTGAGAAATACTACTCTACTCTGATCAAGAGAATGAACCTAGACAATCCAAAGAACCCATTATGAAAAATGTCATCACTTCCAGACAGAGAACTGATGGAATCTGAATACAGATTGAGGTATGTTTTTTTTTTTTATTTTACTCTATTTTAATTTTGTGTTTTCTTTCACAAAATGACTAATATGGAAATATGTTTGGTATCATTACAAATGCATAATATATATCAAATAGTTTGCCTTCTCGAGTAGAAAGAAAGAATTGGAACTCAAATTTTTAAAAATGAATGTTAAGGGGTAGCTAGGCGATGCAGTAGATAGAGCAGTAGCCCTGGAGTCAGGAGAATCTGAGTTCAAATCTGACCTCAAGACACTTAATAATTACCTGTGTGACCTTGGTCAAGTCACTTAACCCCATTACCTTGCCAAATAAAAACAAAAAAAGAATGTTAACTTTTTACATGTAATTACAAATTATTTACTAAAATAAATAATTTTTAAAAAGAAAATTGCCTTATGAATCCAAGGACCTTGGCTTAAATGTCTGTCTTTGATACTTAATACTTGCGTAAATTGTAGACAAATTATTTAACCTTATTGGATTTCAGTTTCCTCATCTATAAAGATGGAGAATTGGATTGGTGCAGCTCTGAAATACCTTCCAAGTTTAGTTATATGATCCTATTATCCTATATTAAATTTTTATTTTAATCAGAGCACTTATTTGACATTAAGACAATAATTATGGCAGTTAAATAAAGTATAGAATGGTTTGAAGTGGGAGAGCAGATACAAGAAATCCTATGAGGAGACAATTTCAAGGGAAAGACAAAAAGATCCACTATGTAATTGTGTTGGACAACATATTAAGCACTTTATAAATAGTATCTCATTGAATCCTCACAACTACCCTGGGAGGCAGGTGCCTTCATAATCCCCATCTTGAAGTTGTAGTAGTGACTTGACTACACAATTAGTATGTCTGAGATTGGAATTAAGATCAGGTCTTTCTAGCTCTAGACCCGAAACCCTAGCCATTGTGTTACCTAGCTGTGTCTGGCAAATCAACTGTAATGAAGGTCTCATGAGGGTGACCACCATGTAAAATGGAAAGAGATAAAGGGACCTATTCAAAATATCTTGAAGGGCTAGAATCAATATATGGTGGAAAATGCTACCAACTCAACAACCAGCAGCGGTACTAATCAAGCCAACTTTATCTCAAAACAGGTACTATGTATGAAAAATAAATGGTTGAGATTGGGGCTTTCACTACTGAAATGCACAGCTGGCACTGAAACAATCAAGGATTAAAGAGTCAAAGCTATTATTCTTTCCTTTGGCAATTCCTAAACATAAGACTGAACAAGAAGGAAGCTAAAGGGCAGGTACTCAGACTATCGCTTTGTCTGTACCTTGATATCCTCATACTCTTTAGAATGCTTATATGGAATCATTTGGACCAAATTTCTTGTTTAAATAATGAATCATACTTCTTTCTCTCAGTGCAGAGTAGTTTCAAGTGGTTTCTCTCGCTGCTGGTGTGACACATAAATGAAAAGGTGCTCTCCAAATTGAAGAAACTTTGCGCCAGTATTTAGCTCTAGGAAGTTTTTCAAGAGAAAGCCAGTTTGGTGTTTTCTAAGTAGTCTTTTAATCAAAGTTGCATCTGAAGTCATTAAAACTTAGCCCCTGTGTTTCCTGGACATGTACCCAATGGAGGGGGAAAAAAATCCTAGTTCTTCACTTTCCCTAGACTATCTGTCTTGGTAAGCAATTTGCAAATTGTAGAATTATATCTGTTCTTTGGAAATGATTATTCAGCTTTTCTTTGAGAGGAAAAATAGCCTCTCCAAAACCGAAGCCAAACTATCTCTTGCCTAATTAATGGAGACTATTAAATGAAATAAAAGGATTCTCTTGTAAGCTTCTATGCATATGTCTTTTTGAATTTTTCATTTACTAATTTAATATTTTAGTTTATTTTCTTAAGTAAAATCTGTTTATTTTTTCTGTTTATTAAATTAAAAATATAAAAAGTTATCAAGACAGATGAAATTCTATCATAGAAAATGTGTTTCCTGGGTAATGGAAACTATTATATCCTATAAACTTGAACAATTTGAACACATTCTATAAAGCTGAATTTAAGATTTGAAGGAAAGATGCAGTATCAGTGGGTACTTGTACCTGTTGGAGATTTTTTAAAAAGTATATATCCATAAGACTCAGGTTCTGATTGCTAATTAACAATGTTATCCATCATACTTCTATAGTAGGTTTATATTTTCCATATTTTATTTATCCATACTCTTGATTTGTTAGAGTAAGATCAAAATCAAAAAAGAGGTCAAATATGAAGTCTAGTTTGCAAATAAAACAACTCTAAGATTTTTTTCAAATACACTGATTAAGAAAAATGGGAAATAGATAAAGGAATTGACATCAGTATGAAGTATTATTTTCCTAAAGAGTATTAAGAAAAATGATGACAAAATTATATGAATTGGCCATTTTTAAATATATATTATCCAGCAAACCCTTTATCTCTTTTACCCACAACTGATGTGAAACCAAGAAAACCATTGGCTTAGAATATATACTTATGCAAGCAGTTAGATAGCACAGTTATAAGAGCTCCTGGTCTGTAGTCAAAAAGACCTGAGTTTAATTGAACCTCAGATATTTGTTAGCTGTTTGACCCTGGACAAGTTATTTAATCCTTTTTGTCTCAGTGTTATCAACCATAAAAATCAACTAGAGAAGGAAATAGCAAATCACTTTAGTATCTTTGCCAAGAAACCCCCATATGGGGTCACTAGGAGTCACATACAACTGAAACAATTCAACAATAAATATTCACATTTGTGAAACCTATGAAGGAGATAGTCGAAAATTATGGGTAGTACCACATCATAAAAGAGTTAGAAGCTCTGGGAAGAAAAGAAGGTTTGACCTGAATATCAAGTAAACAAAACCATCACAAGACTTCTAAAAATGAAATCTGAAAGAAAATTGACAAGAGAAGAAAATGGGGAAAATATTTGTCAGATCAAACTTTTAAAATCTCAAAACAAAAAGAGAAGTTATTTTGATAAAGAAAGAACAAGGAAGTTTTCCAAAGGGACTGATATAGATGCCTACAAAACTTATCAAATAATGTATTTTAAAAGGTATGTGAAAAGAATACCTTGTAAAAAAATGGGAAAGTGAGAGTTTTCATAAGGAAAACTTTCCATTCTCCCAACATCTCACACTAAATAATAAAAAAGGATACAGCAAAAAATTTGACAGTGAAAAGAAAAAGTGAAGGAATCCAAAACAAGATAATTTTTACAAAAATAATTTTTTTAAAAAAATGACAACTACCTGAGCTCAGGGAGATGATGCATCACAAACACATGTGTTTAAGTGAGAGGGTGTGGTGCTACGTCACCAGTCTCACTTTCTCCTGGGTCCAGTGGCCATAATATATGAATTAGGCCAACTGGAGATGGCCTTAGATGCAAGGCAGTCAGAGTTAAGTGGCTTGCTCAAGATCACATGGTTAATAAATGTTAAATGTTTGAGGCTGGATTTGAATCCAGGTCTCCCTGACTGAAGGGTCAGTGGTCTATCCACTGCACCACTTTGTTACTATTGCGATCAATATAGATTTTATATTGAAAATGATGCCTTGTCAGTGTGATTAACAAATCAAATTGAAATTCATGGATCAGATAAGACCTAAATCTTGAAGAAAAGGAAGGTTTGTGAGGTATATGGAACTTAGAAGAGAACAAAATGGAGTTGGGGGAGAACATGCAATGTTGATTACAGCTATTTAAACAGAACTGAGGGAAACAGTTGAAAGACCGAGAGAAAGAAAACTGAAATAAATGTCTTGTACTGAGGGAGAGGGGTTGAGGCATTGAATTAAGAGATGTTTACTGTCCAGGATTAAGGTAATGGTCCTGTTCTAACCTGATACAATCTAATCTCATTTGGAGTATAGCTTGTCCTTTTACTCTTGCTATTTAAATCCATTTTTCTTAAGCTTTTTGTTGTCTCAAATATCTCATTCTAAAATTAAATTCTTGATTCTCTTCCAGAATTCATTCTCAAGTCATCCTTGTCTTTCTCCTTTCCAATCTTTTCTCATCAATTTGTTGTTGTTTCAGTTGTGTCTGACTCTTTGTGACACCATTTAAGGTTTTCTTTGCAAAGGTCCTAGAATCATTTGCCATTTTCTTCTACTCATTTTACAGATGAGGAAGCTGAGGCAAACATGTTTTAGTGACTTGTTCTGGGTCACTAAGCTAGTGTCTGAGGCCACAAATGAACTCAGATCTTCCTGACTCCAGGTCTGGTGCTCTATCTGCTCTGCCACCTAGATGCTCCATATAAATCAGAAAAAAAAAACAATCTTTAGGATTATAGAGCTATAATTCTTCTTAGAGATAGCTGAGATGGCTGTACTGTATAATAATTAAAGATTGGGAAATAATCTTAACAGGCTAAAATAAGAGGCCAGATCTAATAAGGTGAAATTTCTTGTGAAAATAAAAATATGTATAAATCATAAAATAATTCATATATTTTATTTTATATAAATGTTTTGTTTTCCAATTATATACAATAGTAGTTTCTACCAATCATTTTTTTGCAAGGTTTTGAATTTTACATTTTTCCTCCTCCCCAACAGAAGGCAATCTGATAGTCTTTACATTTATTTCCATGATATGCATATATCAAAATTGAGTATGTTGAGATAAAAAACATATCCTTAAGGAAGAAAGAAAATATTGGAGATAGTAAAATTATGTAATACATGAGATGAATTTTAAAAATTGAAGCTAATAATCTGGTTTTTGTTTAAATTCTATAATTCTTTCTCTGGATACAGATGGCACTCACCATCACAGATACCCTAAAATTATCCCTGATTATTGCACTGATGGAGTGAGCAAGTCCATTAAGTTTGATCATCACCACATTTTGTTCTTAGGGAGTATAATGTTCTTCTGGTTATGTTCATCTCACTCAGTAACAATTCATGCAAGTTTTTCCAGACTTCTCTGAAATCCCATCCCTCCTGGTTTCTAATAGAACAATACTATTCCATCACATACATACATATATGACAAATAGTCCAAACATTCCCCAATTGATGGATATCAGCATGATTTACAATTCTTTGCCACCACAACAGAGCTGCTATGAATATTTTTGTACGTGTGGGGTTTTTTCCTCTTTTTCATGACCTCTTCAGGGTATAGACCTAGTAGTGGCATTGTTGGATCAAAGGGTAGGCACATTTTCATTGCCCTTTGGGAAAAATTCAAAATTGCTCCCCAGAAAGGAAGATTCAAGTCACAGCTCCAGCAACAATGCATTAGTGTCCCAGATTTCCCACATCCCTTCCAACATTGATCATTGTCCTTTCTGGTCATATTGGCTAATCTGAGAGGCTTGAGGTGGTACCTCAGAGATGCTTTAATTTGTAATTTTCTAATCAATAATGATTTAGAGCAGTTTTTCATATGGCTATAGATATCTTTGATTTCTTCATCTGAAAACTGTCTTTCCATATCCTTTGACCACTTGTCAATTGGGCAATGGCTTGTTTGTTTTTTTAAATAAATTACACTGTTTTCTATATATTTTAGAAATGAATCCTTTGTCAGAAATACTAGCTGTAAAAATTGTTTCTCAATCTACATTTCTTTTGATCTTGTTCAGAGTGGTTTTGTTTGCGCAAAAGTTTTTTAATTTAATGTATTCAAAATTATCCAGATTGTTTTTTATAATGTTCTTTTCCTTGGCACTAAAATGTTCCTCTTTCCATAGATTTGACAGATAAACTATTCCTTGTTCTTCTAATTTGCTTGTAATTTTGTCTTTTATGTCTAAATCCTGCATCCATTTTGATCTTATCTTGATATAGGGTGTAAGATGTTGGTCTAATACTAGTTTCTGTCATAATAGCCTCCAGGTTTCCCAGCAATTTTTATTGAAGAATGATTTCTTATCTCAGTAGCTGGACTCTTTGTTATCGAGCAGCAGATTACTATAATCGTTTGCTGCTCTCTCTTTTGCATTCAATCTATTCCACTGATTCTCTACTTTATTTCTTAGCCAGTACCAGACAGTTTTGATAACTGATGCTTTATAAAATAATTTTAGATCTGGTAAGGCTAAACCACATTCTTTTTTGCATTTTTTTCATTAAATCCTTTGATATTCTCAACTTTTTATTTCTGTATATAAATTTAGTTACAATTTTTTCTAGTTCACTGAAGTAATTTTTTGGAAGTTTGATTGGTATGGCACTAAATAAGTAGTTTAATTTATTATGTTAATTGTATTATGTTTATATTATATATTTTATGTTAATTAATCCCTATTATATTAATTCAGTTTATATAAGAGAAGTTGATATATATTAATATTTATATATTCTTATATAATTATATTATACAATACATTTATATTAATTTTAATAAATAAATTCTTAATTAATTTAAAATTAATTAATTTTTTATTATATTAACTTGGTCTATCTAAGAGCAGTTGATATTTGCCCAGTTATTTATATCTGATTTTCTTTGTGTGAAAATGTTTTATAGTTGTTTTCATAGAGTTTCTGAGTTTTATTTCTTCCTTTTCAATTCTAATTCCTTCAATTTCTTTTTCTTCTCTTGTTGCTGAAGCTGATATTTCTAATACAATATTGAATAGTAGTAGTGATGATGGGAATTCTTGTTTCATGCTTGATCTTATTGGGAATTCTTCTAGCTTATTCCCATTGCAAATAATGTTTGTTGATGGTTTCACATAGATACTGCTTATCATTTCAAATAAAAATCTATTTATTCCTATGCTCTACAGTGTTTTTAGTAGGAAGGAGTGCTGTATTTTGCCAAAGGCTTTTTCAGCATCTATTGTGATGATCATATGATTTGTTAGGTTTGTTATTGATATAGTCATTTATGCTGAGAATTTTCCTAATATTGAACTAACCCCAACTTACTGTAATCACTTTGCTAATATTTTATTTAAGATTTTTGCATTCATATTTATTAGGGAACTTGGACTATAATTTTCTTTCTCTGTTTTGACCCTTCTTGGTTTAGATATCAACACTGTATTGGTGTCATAGAAGGAATGAGTCAGAGTTCCATCTTTACCTATTTTTCCAAATAGTTTATATAGAATTGGAACCAATTTTTCCTTTAATTTTTGATAGAATTCATTTGTGAATACATCTGGAGATTTTTTCTTGAGGAGTTCACTGATGGCTTGTTGAATTTCTTCTTCTGAGAGAGAGTTATTTAGGTACTTAAATTTCATTTCATGTAACTTGGACAATTTATAATTTTGTAAATATTCATTCATTTCACTTGAGTTATCAAATTTAAAGTGCATGCAATTTCCTTGTCAATGGTGGTGAGTTTATCCTTTTTCATTTTTGATACTAGTAATTTGGTTTTCTTCTTTCTTTTTTTTAAATCCCCTAATGGCTGCTTTGGCTATATCCCATAAGTTTTGGAATGTTGTCTCATTATTGTCATTGTCTTAGATGAGATCACTAATTCTTTCTATAATTTATTATTTGATCTACTCATTCTTTAAAATAAGGTTATTTAGTTTCAGTTAGTTTTAAGTTTATCTCTCCATAGTCCATTATTGAAAGCGATTTTTGTTGCATCATGGTCAGAAGAGGATGCATTCAATATTTCTACCTTTCTGCATTTGCTTATAAGGTTTTTATGCCCTAGTACATAGATAATTTTTGTATAGGTGCCATATACTGCAGAAAAAATGGTATATTCTGTTCTATCTCCATTCAATTTTCTCCAAAGATCTATCATATCTAAGTTTCCTAATATTCAATTTACATCCTTAACTTCCTTCTGATTTATTTTATGATTAGATTTATCTAATTCTGAGAGAGGGAAGTTGAGGTCTCCCACCAGTAGAGTTTTGCTGCCTATGTCTTCCTGTAACTCATTCAACTTCTCCTCTAAGAATATGTCTGCTATACCACTTGGTGCATTAAAATTACTTCATTGTCTATTGTACCTCTAAGGAGGATATAGCTTCCTTCCTTATCTCTTTTAATGAGATCTATTTTTGTAGCTCCTTTGACTGAGATATGGATTCCTAACCCTGCCTTTTTTCACTTCAGCTGAAGTATAATATATTCTGCTTCAGCCTTTCACCTTCACTCTGCATGAACCTCTCTGCTTCAAATGTATTTCTTTTAAGCAGTATATTCTAAGATTCAGGTTTTTAATCCACTTTGCTATCCACTTCCATTTCCATTTTATGGGAGAGTTTATCTCATTCACATTCAAAGTTATAATTACTAACTCTTTATTGCCCTCCATGCTATCTTCCCTATGTTTGTATTTTTCCTCTTTTTTCACCTTATCCCTATTCCCCAATATTTTGCTTCTGAATACAAAGTCCAAAGTGTGTTTGCCCCCTTTCTATCCAACCCCCCCATCTTTCTTTCCTCTTTCCATTTGCCCCTTCTTCCCTTTCTTATTTCCGTTCCTCTTTTCCTCTCCCCCCCCCCCATTTCCCCTCTTAATACTTGAAAGGTAAGATAAGTTTCTAAACTCAACTGAGTATACATGTGTTAATCCCACTTTGAGCCAAATCTGATGAGAGTAAGAATCAGGTGGTTCTCACTTCCTCCCTTCTTCCCCTCCATTGCAATAGGTCCTTTGCAACTCTTCATGTGATGTAATTTACCCTATTCAATCTCCACCTTCCTCCCATCTTTTTACTTTATCTTTTAAGGAGATATTATTTTAAAATCATCCCATCAGAGTCATGGATAAGTCATGAGTGACCATTACTTCTGGCTAAGTATATTCCCTCTAATAGAGTTAAAATTCTCAAAAATTATGAGAATCTTTCTCTCAGGTGGAGATATAGCCAGTTTCATCTTATTGGATAACACTTTTTCCCCCTTTTTTACCTTTTCATGTTTCTCTTGAGTCTCCCATTTGAAGATCACATTTTCTATTTAGTTCTGGTCTTTTCATCATGAAAAGTTGAAAGTTTCCTATTTTATTAAATATCCATGTTTTCCCCTGGAAGAGAAGGCTCAGTTTTGTTGGATAATGAATTCTTGGCTGCATTCCAGGCTCCCTTGCTCTCCAGAATAACATATTCCTGACCCTTCTATCCCTTAATGTTGATGCAGTCAGGTCCTGTGTAATCCTGACTGTGGCTCCTTGGTATAACAATTCATATTTTCAAAGCACCCTAATGTTTACTTTTCCCACAGCACTACCTTTATTATAGATAATATTAAAATGTTAATATACAGCAGGACAAACTTTGAAGTTTAATCTGTTTTACTAGTTTTTTTGCCATCACTTTCATAAGTCTAGACATTAAACAAAATGATAAATTTGTATTGGTGTTTGCTGATTTCTGAGGTGCAAATGCTCACACTGAAAATTTAAGATTAAATTTAAAAGTATGTAGTACATGCATTCCCCAAAGCAAATTGTTAAACATTTACCCACACATTCCTGAGGATATTGTTATCCCCATTTTATAGATTAGCAAATTAAGACTGAGATAATTTGAATTACTTGCATACATTCACACAGATGAAGATTACAACTAGTCAATGTCTGAAACCAAATATTAACCCATCTTTTTTGTCTTCAACTATAGCATTCTTTACTTCAATACACTGTCTTTTCAATAGAGATTAATGCAAGACTATATGTTTTAGTTTGAGTATTAGTTGGGAAATGCATGGTAGAACAATAGTGACTAAGAAAAAGATCCAGGGATCTCTGGAGATCTCTGTCTTTCAATTGCACTCTAGCTTCCATCCTGGGGCTCTGAACTTCTGCTTGTTGAGAGTTCTGTACTTCTTGCCCAAACCTAGATTGACCACACTGCTATCCAATCATCCTTATGCCTTGGGAATATGCATATAACCTTGCTCCCCTTCTAAGCCTTCCTCCCTTTGTTCCCTGACACACTACTGGAAAGGATGAGTCAAACAATTGTCCTGTAGCTCTATTAACCATCTCTGTACGTTCCCAGATTAAAGTACCTTTTCTTAGACACCATTCCTTTATAAGTGTGTATTCTTCTCTTAGAATGTGAGAATCATGTGGGCAAGAATCATCTCAATTTCTTGTATCCCCAGCTTTGAAAGCCATATCTGGCATATGGTATATCTAATATTTTTGATTCATCAATAAATTAATACCTATGAAGAAATTACTAAGTGTGACATAATATTGTGACACATATTGATGATATAAGTATTATCTATAAAACAGAAGGAAAGATATATTTACACATAAAAAGCATGTAAAAATATCAATAAACACACAGAGAGGCAATGAATGAAACAACCCTCATTTGAAAGGAGTTTGCATACTCATTAAGTTTAGAAGCAGTACGTATATGTATATATATATATATATATATATATATATATATATGTATGTATTGTATTCTATACTAGTAGAGAACTAGCATATATGTATATACACACACTTATATATGTATGTGTGTATATATATATATATATATATATGTATATATATGGAGACAGAGAGAGAGAGAGAGAGAGAGAGAGAGAGAGAGAGAGGCACTAGACTTATGTTTTTTTTTTAATTGAAAACTCCCAGGTAAGAAAATTCCTTCTACCAATGTAGATTGGTAGCTTTTTTGTATCTCAAAGTTCTAACTAGTTACCTAGGGCACTGGGATGTTATGTGGCTTATCCAGTGTCACATAGTCATTATATATCAGAGATAGGAAGAGAATTTGTGTCCTTCTTGCTTCTAGGCTGATGATTGCTCTCCTTTGCAATATTGCTTCTGTATAATCCATTCCATTCATAGAGGCAGAGTTTATAGAACAAAGTAGTGAGTTCCACTGCATTCTCCCCTGCTCAGACTATCTCTGCAATATTTTGTTAGTTCTGATTATCACGTTTCAGAAAAGGCATTGAGAAGCAATTCAAGAGAAGAGTGACCCAACTAGTGAGAAAAAACAAAACTATGGCATAAAAGCACAATTTGAAGGAATTTAAGATATTTATAGAGAAGTGAATATTTGTGAAGGATGCAGTAGTTATTTTAAAATATTGAGAAGAAGAATTATTACAGAGGAGAATATAAAGAATGTTTGAAAGATGCAAAAAAGTATTTTTGCCCTTTATCTCTTTTCCCCACTCCTCTACTTCACTATTCATCTCTTCCTTTGCTTTTTTCTTCCCTTTCTATCCCTCCCTTCCATTGTTACTCCCTCCTCTTTCCTTTATATTTTTCTCTCTTCTCCCTTTCCCTATATATGTAAATATATGTATATAAGTATAAGCATATATACTTACATACAAACATACACATATGTTATTTATCTTGCATTGTATTTTATCTAAACAATAAAAAGGAAAAGTACCAGTCTTTACAAAAGTGTTAGAAACAGTTTTTAAAAAGACGGAGGATGGGGGTGGCTAGGTGGCACAGTGGATAGAGCACTGGCCCTGGAGTCAGGAGTACCTGAGTTCAAATCTGGCCTCAGACACTTAATAATAACCTAGTCGTGTGGCCTTGGGCAAGCCACTTAACCCCACTGCTTTGCAGAAAAAAAAACAACCTAAAAAAAAGAGACTGAGGAGAGTAAATTGTATATCTAGGATTAAAAATAGAATGGGTTATCTCAGGAGATAGTAACTTACCTGACACCAAATGTCTTGCAGTAATGGTTTGACAACCAATTAATTGTTAGGGATATTATACAGAGGATGCCTCTCCAGTAACTATTGAACGACATGACTTCTGAGGACCCTACCAATACTGAGTTTATGTGATTCTATTCTACACCAGTAGGGAACTAGTGGAATTTTCTGCACACAGATATCCCACACACATGCAAACATATATCATGTGGAATCATGTGGAGATAGGGTTAAAAAACATATTTAGAGTAATCTTTTTTGAAGACTTGACCTTGGTTAGTCCTAAAGGAAAGTGATCCTTCTTGAGAAGCATACTAAATCCATTCAAATTCTAATAAACTTGCTCATTTGTATTACACCAACCTAATACATAAAACCCAAATAGTCTTAATCTAAAAGAGTGAATTTGAATTGATAGCATTAACAGTGAGTCTTGTAAAGAGGTCCAGGTCTTATGGGGTTTCACTTATGCTTGCAGAAAGAATCATGGTTATTTAATCATTTTCAATTATGTCTAAGTCTTTGTGACCCCTTTTGGGATTTTCTTGGGAAAGATATTGAAGTATTTGCCATTTCTTTCTCCAACTAACTATACTGAACACAACGTATGTAGTTAGTCTCTTCCCAACTGAAGAGAAGAGACAGGAACAGCTTTTATAACCATCCTAGGAAATAAGCATATCTGAACACTAAGGGATACTTGGTGAAGGAATTTGGGTTTGGGTCTATGTTAGGGAGCAGTTGGGTCACTTGCCCAAGAGAAATTTGAAGATACAAACCAGGTTCTGAAACCAAAGCAAGGCAGAGATAGATAGGGGTCAGATGAAAGCCAGAGAGCAGATGGAATTAAGACTGATGGGCTCTATCTGGCTTGTAAATGATCGTACCCTATTTGATTCTTACAGGAAATACTTTTTCGTCAGAACTTGCTACATATTTGGAATCTGACACACAGGCCTTTAAAACTACTGTAGAAATAATGTAACAAGACCCACACCAAACCCATTTTTAACTTTCATTTTGTTGTCCTTGTGGGAATCCTTGTGGTCTACTGATTCTCTTGATTGTCTATTCTTGGAAAAAAATGTCAGGATATTGAGCTTTAATGCAATGAAACTGGGAATGTGTTATGCTGTTATTTGCCTTTATCGTTTTAAGAAAACTTTGCTTAGACTAAAGAGAGTAAGTTGGATATCTATGATTCAAAAGGCAATAGAAAAACCCTGCTGTTGAAAAAAATTCACATCTACATGAATAAAAATATTCAGCAACACAAGGGGAGCATAGCACATTTTAAAATATCAGAACAGACAGACCAGGTTATTCTTTCTCCATTCTGCTATATACAGCTTCTGTTAGATTGTGTGCTAATGGAATCCTCACTCACAGGATGTCATCCACATGAAGAAATTCTAAGAAAATTGAAAAATGCAACTTGGTTTTCCTGGCAGACATGGCTAAAGCTTTTCTAGTTTGAATGTTCTGAATGTTAGCCTCAATTTCAGCACTTCTCTCATTTAAATTCCCTCTACTAGCATATCTTTATTTAATCATTTCACTTTGAAAGTCTTAAACTTTGTCCATTTCAAGTACTTTCCTTTTTTCCTTCTGCTCTGAGGCTGAAATAGTATTTTCTATCACACATTTTTAGGTAGGAAAAAAATGACCTTTACATTCTTTAAAAGTTGATACACCTTCCTCTTGCCATCATATGTTCAGCTGCTATCCTTAAAAAAAGTCAGATCATAAACTTGTATATATGATGGATGCCTTCATGTATGAATATAGGGAATTCTGATTTTTTTAATTCTATATAGGTCAGCTCAGAGAAATATTTCGATAAAATATGTTTGGTATACCAAAATATACTTAGAATACCAAAATTTATTGCTACTTACTGTAACCAAATCAACTCTTAAATTGTAGAAAAGGTCTACTAAGATATAGATGGGCTAAAATTTCTCTGTACACAGTGGAAAGGATTTTTTATGATGAAATCATGAAATCTTTTGAGTACCAAGTAAGCTATGATAGTTCTCATAATTCTTTGTCCTGGACTCTTATTTCTATCTTTAGATGTACTTCATTTATAGTCATTTGAGTAAGCATTTCCACTGAAATTCTATTGTGATGTCTCTCTAAGACTATGTCAGAAAAGGTAAAGCTCTTTGGAAGAATTTCAAATAGAAATCCAGGATTGTTGAATATTTTGAAGTATTGAGAGGCTAATTATCAACTGTTCTGGTAATGATTTTTAATTGCTGACTAGGTATGGGGAGAGATGTACAGAAGTTCATGAAACCATCTTCCAAGGTATGGATGAGCAAATTTTATTCCAATTTTGAAAAGAAGGGAAATATAATTTTCAAACCAGTTTGTATCATTTCTAATCTTGGAGAAGATTATGGAATGACTTGTACCACTGAATTATTTCTTAGAATCTAGAAAGAGATGTGATAATTACAAAGAAAAAGATATGCCCATATACTACTTTTGTTTCCTTTTTTGATAGATCAAGGTAGATTTGTTTGCCAAGATTTTGGAAAAGGATCGTACTTCCAAATTATATTTTTGTGGTTAGTTTGGAGACAGGCAGCCTCAATAATAATATATCACACTAGATTCCCAAATGCTTGTTTTGACCCACATTATATCAATGTGGAGGAAGGTTTCTGATGGACCACTCCAGGGTCCTTCCTTGAGGTTTGTCTATTGAATGACTTTCATGAGATCATATATGTATATATATATATATATATATATATATATATAATTCTTTTTTAAATTTTATTTAATTTTGATTCATATGCACATGTATATTTTAAAGTTATAAAATTTCATTTTACCTCCCTTCACCCCCCCCCAGTGGTGAACAGTCAGGAGTCAGGTTAGCATCGTACATACATATTTTGATAAAAATGTTTATAGATTAATAATTTTGGTATGGGGAATTAGGATTAAAGGAAAGCAATAGATAAGAGATAATTTTTATTGTGTTCATAAGATTCTGGAGGGATTTGTTTTATGTGTCTTTTACTTTGTTTTGTTTTTCTTCCTCCAAATGGGGATAACATAGTGCATAACCAGTCTAATACAGTTGTCCCAGCTCTCTGGACTGAGAGGAGCTGCTTCCATCAAGGTTGTTCATCTCACAGTGTGGTTAATGTGGAAATTGTTCTCTTGGTTCTACTCCCTTTGCTCAGCATCAGATCCCCTAAGTCATCCCACGCATCTCTAGAGCCCGACTATTTATGGTTTCTTATAGAACAATAATATTCCATACTATTCGTGTACCACAACTTGTTTATACATTTCCCAATTGATGGACATTCCCTCAACTTCCAATTCTTTGCCATTACAAAAAGAGTTGCTAAGAATATTTTGGAACATGCAGGATTTTTCACTTTTTTATAATTTCTTCCAGATATAGAACTAGAATTGGAATTATTGGGTCAAAGGGTATAAACAGTTTTATTGCTCTTTGGACATAGTTACATATTGCTCTGCAGAATGGTTGGATCCATTCACAACTCCACCAGCAATGCACCAATGTCCCAATCCTCCCATAACCTCTCCAACATCTATCATCTTCCCTTTCTCTTGTCTTGGCCTATCTGATAGGTGTGTGATGATATCTCATTGCTGTTTTAATTTGCCTTTCTCTAATTAATAATGATTTGGGGCATTTTTTCATATAATTATATATAGCTTTAATTTCTGCATTTGAAAACTGTCTGTTCATATCCTTTGACCATTTATCAATTGGAGAATGACTTGTGACCTTATAAATTTGATGCAATTCTCTATATATTTTAGAAATGAGACCTTTATCAGAACTCCTAGTTGTGAAGATTGTTTCTCAGCTTTCTTCTTTCCTTCTAATTTTGGCAACATTGATTTTATTAGTGCAAAACCTTTTTTAATTTAGTACAGTCAAAATCATTCCTTTTGCAGCTAATAATATGCTCTTGATGCAAGGGGAGATGAAGAAAATTTGAATGGATGGAGATGTAAATTGACTCTTGAGATGTAAATTGACTTGAAGTAGAGAATTATGATTGTAACTGAAACAAATGTAATCTTAAAAGCTGCTTAAGGTGGAGACCTCCCCCATTCTTATTGTATCATTGATTCATTGTTTAATGTAAAATTTGTATGCTGATCTCCTTAGGCTTTACCCTCCACCTAATTCCTAGTCTAGTAAGAGAAAGGGAATTCAGCTTTTGCCTTCTGGATGAGAGGCAAGACATAAAAACCTGGGTTGGACAGAAGCTCAGAACCAGCTCAGTCTTCTCTGACCATGGCCCAGCCAAGGCTGCTTGGCTGTTCTTTTCTCTCTCTCTCTCTCTCTCTCTCTCTCTCTCTCTCTCTCTCTCTCTCCCTCCCTCCCTCTCTACCTAGCCCTTCCCATGTCTTGTAACCTTTTCAATAAATTTTTGTTTTATTTCCACCCATGCTTTCCCAGTCTGAATAATGATTCCTCATAGGCAGAATCAAACCCAAGTAGCCAGTGGCTACACTCTAATTCTTGTTTGGTCATAAATTTATCCCCTTTCCATAGATCTGATAGACTATTTCTTGGTCTATTAATTTATCTATGGTATCACTCTTTATGTTTAAATCCTGTACCCATTTTGACCTTATTTTGGTCTAGGGTGTAAGATGTGGATCTATGCCTATTTTCCAGTTTTCCAAACAATATTTGTCAAATAGTTGATTGCTGTATTTACTGTGACTTATTTTAAATCTATTCTAATCTGTTGATCCATAACTCTATTTCTTAACCAATACCAGGGAATTTTGATGACTGCTGCTTTATAGCGTAATTTTAAATCTGGTAGAGTTAGGCCACCTTCCTTTACATTTTTTTTTATCAGTTCCCTTGTTATTCTTGCCCTTTTGTTGCTAAAGAGAAATTTTGTTACTATTTTTCTAGCTCAGTAAAATAGTTATTTGGTAGTTTGATTGATATGGCACTGAATAAGTAACTTAATTTGGGTAGAACATCTATATTATTCTTAACAAATTTGTAGCTGACAGCATTGAGAGGAACAGGATCTATGGTATCATTTGAATAGAGAACCCTAAAAAAGGAAACTCCCTCTCTATGTGGGCAGCAACCTTCACTGCAGACTTGTAGTTACTTAGAGTAATACAAGCTAATGAACCAGGTTCACACAGGCAATATTTGTCAGAAGCTAGGTCTTCCTGGTTTCTAGACCAAGTCTCTATCCATTATGCAATCCTGTCACACTAAAGGGAATCACTAGCATCTATGACAAGATTTTTTAATAAAAGGAAGAAAACTCTAGGTTAGAGCAGAGGGCCACACTTAATCAGATAAAATTTAAGAGTCTTAGTTATGACATCTTTTTCCCAGAGCTAAACTTCTGCAAACTACTATTACTAAGTAAAGGACAAAGAAATAGTATATAGGTCACCATATGTAGCTCTAGTGAAGCACGATGGTGTGGTGCTGACTGATAGAGCACCTGACTTTTCTTGATGTTAATTGTTAGATCAAAATGAGCACAAGCAGCAGAGAATCTATCCATACTTTGTTGCATCTCAGCTTCTGCATTGAGTGCACAGTCATCTGCAAACAAAAGATCATGCACCAACACTCCCCCTACTTTAGTCTTGGCTTGTAGCCTTTTCAAGTTGAAGAATTTGCCATCAGTGTGGTAGCTGACCATGAGGCCATGTTTATCCTCAGCCAGCACCACACCATGCATATGTGGAACCATCCATTACAGTAAATGGAAAAATTTTGAATACTGTGGACAATTTCACTTACCTTGGCCATGTCCTTTCCATGGAGGTACACATTGACAATGAGGTTGACACAAGCAATGCCACAGCTAGTTCAGTATTTGGGAGGCTCTGAAGAAACTATGGGGGAAAAGAATTATTAGACTGACTACCAGAGTGAAGGTCTACAGAGCTGTTGTGCTGACCTCATTGCTATATGCCTGTGAAACTTGGACAGTTAGCCAGCACCATGTCAGGAAACTGAATCGCTTCCATTTAAATTGTCTCAGGAAGGGGCAGCTAGGTGGCGTAGTGGATAAAACACTGGCCTTGGAGTCAGGAGTACCTGGGTTCAAATCTGGTCTCAGACACTTAATAATTACCTAGCTGTGTGGACTTGGGCAAGCCACTTAACCCCATTTGCCTTGCAACCCCCCCCCCAAAAAAAAATAAAATAAAATAAATAAATTGTCTCAGGAAGATTCTGAAACTCACCTGGCAGGAGATGCCAGACACTTAGGCCCTTTCTTGAGATAAACTGCTATCATTCCAACATTACTACAGAATGGGCAATGACAGTGGTCTAGATAAGTTGTTAGAATGCCAGGCGTGCCTTTGCCAGAAAAGCTATTTTATGGAGAACTCACCTAGGGCAAGAGCTCACAAGGGGGGCCCAAAGAAGCAATTCTGAAGGTCTCATTAAAGAATTTTAGAATTGATTGTACAGCCTGGAAGACACTGGCACAGAACCACCAGTATGGTGTGCCCTCATCAGTGAGGGTGCTACTCATTATGAGGAAGACAGAATTGAAACAACTAAAAGGAAATGTGACATACATTAAGTTTAGAGTACCCACCCCAGGTGTTCATATGGACTATTTGTGCCCAACCTGTGGTAGAGCATTCCAAGCTCATATTGGGCTGATCCGTCACAGTCAGACACACTCAAACTGAGTGATGTCATTTTTGTCTTCTTTGATAAAAAAGGACAAGAAACAACCAACCAACCTAGTGAAGCAGGGTCTTGCCTTCAACTTCTATATTAATTTGGAGTTTAAAAATAAGGTGCTCTGGATTCTAGGTTCATTGGCAATATTTATTTGATTAAATTTCCACATCTGGAAAGTAGAGTTAAGAGTATGCATATGGTAACAGACAAGGAAACAATACAGAAATAAAGGACTAACTTCTTAATTTGAATGTAGAATTGTAATTTTGCAGTAAATATGTTTTTGTGAGTAATATATTGATGAATTTTATTTCTTAAGACATTCTCTTTTTCTTTTAATGGGAAAATTTAGAGCATTTATTATTATAAGTAATTTCTTTGATTTGTTCTCTGTATTCTTTTCCTGTACCTGATGCTACTGAGGGGTAGGGGAGAGGGAACATAACTTTTAAATCTCTTTTATTTCTAAAATTGTTATGCATTTCTGCATCTCTTTCAGTTACTAAAATGGTAAATTAAAAAAGTATGTTTTTAAGTTTTGTATTAAATCTACTGAGTTTTAACCACTTTTTCTGATTTACAGAAAACAGAGGAGTATGGTCTTTGTTGTAGATAGCTCATTACTTTGTTGTTGTTTCTTTAATACTCCCCCTCATTTTCTAAATATGTATTATTTTATTTTTTATCATTTGTAATAATCCAAATTTTGCTAAAATCTCCATCTTCATTCTCTTAGTGGTGAAAAAGAGTACATATTTTGTTTTCATCTGTTTTGTATAATATTTTTAAAATATTTTATTTTTCCTAAATTATATGTAAAAACAATTTTTAACATTCATTTTAAAAAGGTTAGCTCCAAATTTTCTCTCTTTCCCTACCATGAGAGAATAAGCAATCTGATATAGATTTACACATGTGCAATCATGTAAAACACATTTCCATATAAGTCATTTTGTGGAAGAAAATTCAACACTCCTATCTCCCCACCCGACCCCCCCCCCCCAAAAAAAAAGTAAAAAATAGAATGTTTCAGTTTGCATTCAGACTTCATCAATTCTTTCTCTGGAGGTGGATAGCATATTTGCTCATGATTTCTTTGGAATCATCTTGAACCATGCATTACTGATTATAGCTAAGACATTTAAGCTGTTACAATATTGCTGTAATACTCTCCTGATTCTGCTCACTTCATTCTTCATCAGTTCATGGAAGTCTTTCCAGGTTTTTTTGAAAGCATCCTGCTCATCATTTCTTATAGCATGACAGTGTTTAATTCCAAACATATACCACAACTTGTTCAGTTGTTCCTCATAGGGATGGGTATACCCTCAATTTCCAATTCTTTCTTACCACACAAAAATATTGCTATTAAATGCTCTTGTAAATATAGGTCCTTTCCCCTTTTTTTAAAATATATTTTTGAAATACAGACCTTATAATGATGTTGCTAAGAGTAACTGGGTAGTAAAGTGGATAGAGTTCTGAGTCTGGAGTCAGAAAGATTCCTCTTCCTGAGTTCAAATCTCTCCCCAGACACTTACTACTTGTGTGACACTAGGCAATTCTGTTTAACCCTGTTTGTCTCAGGGCCTCATCTATAAAATGAACTGGAGAAGAAATGGCAAATTTTTACTTATCAAACTTTTATTATAGCATCTTTTTCAAGAAAACCCCAAAATAGAGTCAGAAAGAACAGACATAGATAAAAAACAACTTGATGACAAAAAATTTTTAGCCCTTTAGTCATAATTCCAAATTGCTCTCCAGAATGATTCCAGCAACAGTGCATTAGTGTCCCAATTTTCTCCTATTATCTCCAACACTTACCACTTTCCTTTTCTGTCATATTAACCAATCTGAAAGGTGTGAGATGGTACCTCAGAGTTTTTCTTTTTTAATTTGCATTTATCTAATCATGGTGATTTGGAACATTTTTTCATATAACTATAGATAGCTTTGATTTTTCTTTTGGGTCTGAAAATTGTTCATATTCTCTGGCTATTTTTCAATTGGAGAATAGCTTCTATTCTTGTAAATTTGTCTCTTTTCTCTATAAACTTGAGAAAAGAGGTCTTTGTCAGAGATATTTGCTATAAACTTTTTTCCCTCTAGTATTCTGCTTTCCTTCTAATCTGATTCTTTCATTATTATAATAGATCTGACAAGTAAACTATCCCATCCTCCTCTAATTTGTGTATGGTATCACTCATTATGTCTACATCATGTATTCATTTTAACCTTAACTTGATATAGGGTATGAGATGTTGGTCTATACCTAGTTTCTGCCATACCATAATACACTTTTCTCAGCAATTTTTGTCAAATTATGAGTTATTGTCTAAAATAAACCCAATGGATCTTTGGGTTTATCAAACACTAAATTACTATTTGCATTTACAGCTAAGTATTTTATACCTAATCTATTTCATGGATCCTCTATTCTATTGTTTAGCCAGTATCAGATTGTTTTGATGATATAGTTTGAGATCTAGTATTTCTAATTTGCCTTCTTTAACATTTTTTCATTGATTCATTTGATATTCTTTTGTTCTTCCAGATGAATTTTGTTATTCTTTCTAACTCTATAAAATGGTGGTTTAGGTAGTTTGTTATGGTACCAAATAAATATATGTAGACAAAATTGTCATTTTTATTATATTGGCTTGGTCCATCTTTGAGAAATTAATATTTTTCCAATTGTTTACATTTTTTCATTTCTGTGAAAAATGTTTTGTAATTATGCTTATATGGGTTCTGGGTTTGTCTTGGTAGCTAGGCTCCCAAGTATTTTATATTGTCTACAGTTATTTTTTAAAAATAATTTCTCCTCCTATCTCCTGCTGCTAGATTTCATTGGTAATTTATAGAAATACTAATGATTTATGAGGGGTTATTTTATATCCTTCAACTTTGATAAAATTATTAATTTATTTCAGCTAGATTTTCAGTTGAGTCTTTAGGATTCTCCAAATTTATCATCATGTTATCTGCAGATATTGTATTTCCACATTGCCCATTGCTCTTCATTCAATTTCTTCTCTTATTGCTATAATTGCTAGTATTTCTAGTACAAGATTAAATAATAGTGGTGAAAAGGGACATCCTTGTTTCACCCCCGATCTTATTGGGAAGGTTTCTAGCTTATCCTCATTACAGATCATGCACGATGATGGTTTTATATGGATATTACTTATCATTTCAAGAAAAACTATATTTATTCCTAAGCTCTCTGGTATTTTCAATAGGAATGAATGTTGTATTTTGTTGTATTTTGTCAAAGGCTATATCTCTTGAGATAGTTGTGATTTCCTATTGGATTTGTTATTGATATGGCCAATTATGCTGATAGTTTTCTAATATTAAACCAGTCCTGTGGTGCTGGTATAAATCCTGCCTGGTCACAGTTTATGATCCTTGTGATATATTGCTGTAATGTCTTTGCTGGTGTTTTATGTGAAATTTTTGTGATGTATTCATTAAGAAAATTGGTCAATTGTTTTCTCTTTTTTTGCTATTTCTGGTTTAGGTATCAAAATCATATTTGTTTTGCAAAAAGAATTTGGTAGGACTCCACCTATTTTCCAAATAGTTTATATTTTGGGGATTCATTGTTCTTTAAATGTTATGTTTTATATTATATCTAACTTTAATTATTATATTCACTAAACATTTATTCTATCACTGAATTTCCTTTTGTAATACTGAGATGATCATTGTTTTGAATCAGAGAACCTGAATTTAAATTCCACCTTTCTCTCTTGCTATTGTTGTACCTTGGGCAAATTATTTAACCTCATTGAACCTATATTTTTTTAAATGTAAAGTGAGGAAATTGGACTAGATGGTCTCTGAAATCTTTGTTACTATTATATAATTTCTGATCATGATTTCTGGTCCTTTTTTGTCTCTGAAGGAAATTCTTTTTTTTCAAACAATATTGTCATATTTGGAGACTTTATAAGTTTGGAGTCCTATATTCTTTTTCAGACTTTTGATGTATTTTTCTCTACAGTTAATGCTTTATCATATTTATTTTTGAAAAGACTATTGATACTTTAATATAGTTTTTTAATAATACTTTTTATTTCCCATCATTTGCATATTTTATCTTTATAATTATGTAGTTTAACAATTATGAGCCTTTGTGAATTATAATTAGCATTTCTCTTTTCTCTTCTTCCTATCTTGTCCACTCTGGAACATTTTCTCTTCCTAGGTCTTCAAGTATGTCTGTTTTAAAAAAAATTCATAGATATATATTATATATAAGTATATTACATATAATGTTACTTTTAAAATCCTATTCAAACTAGCATTTGCAGTCATATTAAGTAGTTGCTTTTCCAGTTCTATTTTGTGCAAGGTATGTTCTTCCATTTTATTGGCTTTTTCTAGTGATCTTTCTTTAGCTAACATTTTTCACTACTTCCCCTGATATATATAGCAATTGAATGACATTGTATAATTTCCATAATTGCCCCTTCATCTCTCTTTGTGCTAAACTAAATTAATTTCTTTAACATACTTATAATCCAATTTTTCCTTTTACCTTTCTTCTATTTTATTAACTGATATTTTTTAGCCCTTTCTAAGAATTTTCTTCCTTAAATCTTAGAAATTACCAAATTTCTTTTTTATTTCACTATTTTTAAAACATACTATTCATTTTAACCTTTTCAGGGAGTTAAAAATATGATATGGATATGAATTTGACTTGTTACTTCAGGAAGTTAATCAGAAAATCAGGTAGCATTTATTGGACACCTATTATGTGCCTAAGACTAAAAACTCCAAAAGATAGTACTTGCTCTCAAAGAACTTATAATACCATTGGGGGGACCACATGTAAATAACCATATAGGAAGTAAACTATTTAACAGAATAAATAGGAACTAATTAACAAAAGGAAGACACTATAATTAGAGGGACTGAAGAAGACTTCCCAGAAAAGATGAAATTTAGTTGGGACTGAAAAGAATCCATTCAGGGTCTTCTCCAGTCATCCTGATTCTTATCTGGCCACTGGACCCAGATGGCTCTGGAGGAGAAAGTGAGGATGGTGACATTGCACAGCATTCCATCACTCAAATCCAATTCATGAGCATGTCATGACATCACCTTCCTTATGTAATCTTCAAGAATGAAGGACAATCATCAAAGGAAGCTGGAGCGATCAGGAGGTGAAATGGAGGTAGAAGAGTTGAGAGGACTGAACAGGAGACAGGCAGAGAAAAATGACTAGATCCAAGAAATACAAGTCTATTTTATGCAAGAGTAACCTTACCAGGAGGCATTGAAATGTTGTATTTTAGTAGCCTCTCTACCTTTAGGTCAAGCATCAGTGCAGGCCACAGACTCAATAGCTAGGTCAAATTCCTTGGAGGGAGGAATTTTTTCATATTCTCAAGGTGATTTTTCCAGGGATTCCCTTTCCTCATTTTCACCATCTTTGCCTCTCTTCCATCCCTATCCTTTCTGGTCAATTGGAGTAAGGGTCATATGGTATCTTTTAATCAGTTAAGGTGATGTGTACAGAATCGGCTACACTGCTTTCTTACTCTAATGCCATTTTACAAGAATCTACTTAATTCTTTCTCTGAGGCAGATATGCTTCTTCTACAATTTGGCAGAAACAAGGCATAAAAGCAAATATTAAGTATTAAATAAATACAAGTATGTAGAACATATATATATATATAGAGAGAGAGAGAGAGAGGAAAAAAGACAAATCTATTTTATTTTAAAATGAATTAAAATTAATCTAATATGGTTATATAAGCTATTATGCCAAGAATGATAGGATAATAATAATAATCACAATATGCATGATAATATTAGCTAATATTTATATGCACCAAACTCTTTCCAAAGTGCTTTATAATTATTGTCTACTTTGATCCTCCCAACAACTCTGAAAGGTAGTTGTGATTATTATCCCTATTTTACAGATGAAGAAATTGAGACAATCAAAGATCAGGTGACTTATCCAGGATTACATAGTTATTAAGTGACTGAGGCTAGATTTGAACTTGGGCATTCCTGCTTCATAGATTGCTTGGATTTCTTGATTATCCTTCACCCCCCTGGATTTTTGACCTTCATAGATCTTAGAACATGATAACAGCCCCTGTGGTTCTAGACTGTTCTGGTCTGAGCCATACTGGATGTTGTTTAAAATTTTCCCTAGCCCTTCCAAAGTTCTTACCCAGTGACCATTTGACCACGTTGGGATTTTTAGATCTCTGGGGGTGGGGGTGGGGTGTTCTTGGAGAATCTCTTTTCTTGCCTCTGAATACAGTCTTGCAGGCTATATGAATCCTTGGTATATTGTGCCAGGTGGCTAACCTGTGTTGGTGCTTTGTTATTCATTCCCTTTCTCATTGCCCTTAGACTTCTGGATTACTTTTTGTGAAATTCTCAGATGGAATAAGTCACTTACTATAATTTTTCATTGGATTTCTTATTTTAAGTCAAATGTGAACTCCAGAATTTTGTTGGAGATGTGGGTGCTGGGCAGTCTGCTTTGAGTTCAGGTAGCCTTTTTGGTGAAAAGTCCCATTGTTAAATAGTTTTAGTAATTACTAATATAGAATATATTTTGAGATCTGACTTTAACATCCCCCTTTCATCCTTACTTCTTTTTTTCATTATTCTCCCTTCTTATTCTAGATTGTTCATTCAGATGATTTTGCTATTAATTTTCTGGATCTAGTAAATATTTCCATTTGCACTTTGATTGTTATAACACTAAATTTGTCAATTTATGTATTATTGCAACTTTTATTATAATGGAATGAGTTAGTGATAATTACTGAATATCCTTAATTTAGGGTTTATGACTAGGTCACTCCACTATAGTATTTCATCTTTTAATTCTTTAAGGATCAAGTCTAAGGTCTTACTTGACTGACACTAAATAGTTTATGCATTTGTAATTATTTTAACTTGGGACTTTTCTTCTTAGTATTTTCTATTACTGTATAGAAATGATTTTGATTTATCTTAGATTTATTTTAGATTCTGCTAGTTCACTGACATTTTGGCTCAATTAGTTCATTTAGTCTTTTATTTCCTTAGATTTTATAAGTAAGCAAGCATTATATCAGTAAGCAGGAAGAGTTTTGTTCCTTCCTTGCCTGCATTTATCCTTTAGTTAATTTATTTTGGCCAATTGCTATTGTTATATCTAGAACTGTATCAAATAATAGCAAAGAAAGAGATATTTTTCTTCTACTTCAATACTTACTATGAAATAGTAAAAACTAACTTTGGATTTTAGATTTGAACTATTTTTTATATTAAAGAGATAAATATATGCTTTATTTTACTTTCATTTTCCACCAGTTACATGTAAAACCAAGTTTTGACATTAATTTTTAAAACTTTGAGTTTTGAATTCTCTCCTTTCTTCTCACCCCATTCCCCTTCATTGAGAAAACAAGTTATTTGATCTAGGCTGAAAATGTGTAGTCTTGCAAAACATTACCATAATACTCATGTTGTGAAAGTAATCATAACTCCCCCACCCCCCGAAAAAAGAAAAACCTCTTCCATAAGAAATGATGAACAGACTGCTCTCAGTAAAACCTATCTATATTTATAGAACTTTTAGTACAAACGAGTGTTGTACTTTGTCAAAGCTATTTTCTTTGTCAATTGTCACAATCATTTGCTTTTGAATTAAAAAATATTGTATTATTCTTGAACCATTTTTGCTTTTGTTTGTAGCCATTTTAATCATAGCAAATAATTCTTTAGATGTATTGATATTTTCTCTTTGCTTTTTTAATTTTTTTACTTGATATTCTGTAGAATTTTATTACTTTGTATATATCCAGTTTAATATGCTAGAACTATATTTTTGCTGTAAAAAATTTGTAATTAGATTCTTTCTTAATTTTTGTGAATAACTTTACTTACTAAAAAAATGCTGATGTAAACAAAAATGAGAAACAGAGAAATGAGCACTGATACTAATTGGAGACTTTTTTCCAGAAAAGTTTCATCAATATGAGTCCATTGTCATAATGAGAAAATGAAAAAACTTATACAGAATAGATAGATGATTAAAACAGTGAGAAGTAAAAGAGGAAAAAAACAAATATTTTTCATCATTAAGGATACAGTCAATAGTCTTGGAACATTGATTTGTCTCAGATTTGCTACAAAACAAAGTCAAAATGGCACTAAAGTAAAAAGGTGGAAAAAGTACCTAGATACAGAAATGTTCCAAGCTAGAGAAAATATAATTTTGATGGCATTGAGAAATCGATGCTCAGGATATCTGAAAGATTGACAAAGATGTTAAAAAAAAACCTGGGCATTTACAAAAATACAACAACAACAGCAAAACAAAAAAAACAAAACCTGGATCTTTTAAAAACTATCAGTAACTTTCATCCTAAATATTCATTCTGTTTTTTTTAATTTTATCAGCATAGGCTATACATATACTGAAAGTATCCTTGATGAAGGCATGAGATGGGAATTGGCATGATTTCCCAGATGATTTTGTATAGTTGATTATATCTTTACAGTAACATGATTGACTAAAAGGTATAGAGAACCAAGATGATATTATGGCTATTGTTTGTTGACCAGAAAAATAGCATTTGGTAAAGCGAAATACCATCTTAATGATTTTCCTCTAAAAAGGTGTATTCTCTCTTCTCTCCTCTTCTTTTCCTTTCTCTTTTCTCCACTTTTCTTCTCCTCTCTTCTCTCCTCATTCCCCCTCACCCTCTCTCTTTCCCCTTTCCTTTTTCGCCTTCTCCCTTTTCCTCTTTCTCTCCCTCTCTCCTTTCCTCTTTCTTTCCCTCTCCTTTTCCCTCTTTCTTTTCCTCTCCCTTTTCCTCTTTCCCTGTTTTTCCTCTCTCCCTTTCCTCTCTTTCTCTGCACCACCTCTGCAAATGAATAGACCAAAGATATTTGACACCAATGTTGGTGATGTTCAGTGAAGAACATGAAGCAAGTTTATATTTAAATTACAAAGAATTTTTAGGTGTTTCTGCTTATAGACCCATTACATTGATTTCATATTCTTATTACAGTGCAAAACCTGTTAAAGGAGATTCATAATCATCCAAAAATGAAAAATATCAACCTGTATACAAAGGAAAAAATGTAGATGTAGAATGTATCCCTTTATAGAATTTATAAGAGAATTTGTTAAGAAATTTGCAACACTGAGCTGTGGAAAATTAGTTAGGATCTGAATTAGACATCAATGAGAAAACAAATCCATTAAAATATGGATAAGAACTGTATAGAATGAATATAAATAGAAGGGTATAATCTATATCAGTGAACAAGGTATCCATACTGGTGAATTCATCAAAGTGGATGTAATTGCTTAAGTGAAAGTTTTTAAGCTGGAAACTTTTATCTTTTTAACTTTTAAAAAATTACATTTTAATAAACTACTGTTTTTAAAGTTTTTCATAAAGATAGATACTGTAAGGACAATAAGTAGTTTGGAAAAAAATTACTGCTTCAGACAACGGCTCAATTTTTTATTGACAAACTGACTTATTATTTAATCAATTGGAATTCAGTCTTCAAAGTATAACATTTCTGTGGCAAAAAAAAATCCAAAACAAAAACCCTAGAAGACACATTAAGAATAGTGCCTTTTCCCTATCATCTACCTTCATCTGTCATTTAAGTACTCAAATTTCAGTTGTTTCTTTTTCCCCCACTCAAAAAAAAAAAGAAAGAAAGAAAGAAAGAAAGAAATTTTACAGCTGTTTTCAGAAAGCTGTCATGAATGTCTTTATTGTTACTTGGGGATTTGTCTCTGTAATTACCTCCTCCCTGATATGATAATATATTGACCTTCCTTATTCAGCCAGAATAAAGCTGGTGACAATTGTACTACCCACCTCCTACATATAACTTCACTCTCAATCAGAAAAGAAACAAAGAACCTTTGAGACTTGGAATCGCTCATACTTCAGTTCCTCAGTGTTTCTTTCATATGGAATCTAGAAACTCACTGAGTTTTCTTCTCAAAACTTGCAAACTTCCAAAAAAACCTACCAATCCATTTGCCACCCTGCTGACTATCAAAAGAGAAAAACAAATGCTAGGAAGTGTTTGCTGGGATCACATATTTTTATTTTTTTTAACTTGGCAGCAAAGGTAAAAAGCAAGTTCCTAGTTATCTTTTATTTCACTTAAAGTAGTAAATATATCATTAAGCAATACAAGGTGACAGTAAATATGTATCTCTCTATGTGTGATGTTATTAAGATAGGTCAATAATCAAATTACGCCCCAAATCTTTTATAATTAGAATTTAACCAGCATTCTAGAGAAAAAAAGAATGAGGCATGAGCTAGATAACTTGTTCAAATTAGATTATTTGAATTCAATAAATTTATTATTATCTTTGGCATTCATAAGACATGATCTGAGGGTAGTGACATACCCTGGTAGGCCTGTCACAAGTCCATGGCACAGTGGCATGCTGATAAATGTTTCAAAGCTAGCTCTCAAGGAAAAAAGTTCCCAAAACATACTTTTAAGTTCAATCTGCATTATTACTATTTCTTCATCACTTTTTAAGTCTTTAAAAAACCCAACAAATTTATTTGTGAGATATATATTCTCACCCCCAAGACTTAATAATCATCTCTCTCTGTATAAATTAGCTCCAAAATAATCCTAATTACCATCAGAATTTAATATTTTTTTCCTTCCCTGGAGTTGAAAATCAGTAGACTGACTTACTTGTCCAGTTCAAGATAAGAGTCTAACCTATTGTTAATGATGCCATTTAAAAAATTCAAATTGAGTTTGCTTTGCTATGAGATCTGTGATTTCATTGATATTTATAAGGAATTGAAAAGACTTAGGGAGGAAACTGCTTATACCTTTGCAGAGTAAGCATCTCTGCTACAATTTATAGTCTTAAAGAGTAACATGGATATACTGAGGGGTTAAGTGACTTGCCTGAGATCACTCAGGAAAGGGGGCAAAGCAGAACTTAACTCAGGTTTTCCTGAATTACAAGTACTCCTAGCTATACTGCCTCTCAAAACCTTATTAATTCTACTAATAACTTATATATAATATTTTATATAAATATATATAAAATAAGACACAGACTGATGTAATGTGAGGTAAGAAGGGCAGGCAACATTCGTAATGACCACAGCAATGTAAATAGAAAGAACTATAACACTAAATGAAAACAATGCTTCAAAATAAGAATGACCAAGCTTGAGCATCAAAAAAAATGCTTTTCTTTGTAGTTATGGATCTCTCCTCCTCCCCCATTTTTCCCTCCTCTTCTTCCATTCTCTCTTCTCTATTATTTTCATGTAAATACATATAATAGTGTTTATGTACATGCATGTATTTATACATATATGTATTTATATGAACATATATCCATATATAAAAATACTAAAGTCAATTTCAGGTTTTTGCTTTTTGTTTTCTATTACATAACATGATATAGTCTCAAAACTAAGGGATATCCCATTTGTTTAACAAAGGCACATTTCCTCTTTAGTTATACCTTATAGAGATTTTCTTTTCAAATATGGTGAATTTCAAAGGTGAATTTAAGAGATATCTTTCTTAATTTGGATTTAAAAAGACTCTTTCCTCCTAGTTTGTTCAATGTGAACAACAAAAATGTTTCTTAGATCTGGTGGGGAGAATCACTCCCAGAACTTGATTGACTTCTATTAGAATAGATCATTTCTTCCATAAGAGTGAAACCAAGGACTTCAGGTAGTATATTGTCTTCTTGTCATTAGTAAAGAAAGGCTGACAAGGATTTTCATTCAGATTCTAACAAGGATTTTGAATTAAAATACGATCAAAATATTATTTCTTAATATTTCAGAAAATAAAGAGGACTTGGTATTATATTCTTAAGTACACACAAACACATAAACACACAAACACATACATCACTCTGGTCAGATCTCATAAAATAAACCAGATTAAGTAGAAATTCATTGAGTAAAACAGATCAAAATTGCTTTCATTATTTTCCTCTTTTGAACTATTAAGGAAGACCTGCCACTTCACCACTACCATTGCCTTTTTCTATAATCTCTTTCCCATTTCCTAGGACACACTAGATTTATCCAAGATAACAGAAAAAAAGAACCATTACCACTAGGGGCGCTTTTTCCTCTTTGCTACTTGTTTGCTCATATGGATTATAGGAGAGGGATGTCATCTACTCTGTTTTGTTGTTGTTGTTGCTGTTGTTGTTTTTTTTGTTTGTTTTTTTGTTTTAGGTCATGAAGGACGACCTCCATATCTTTGCATCCAGCATACTAGGGCTTTATAACATCTCTAGATTTCACTATATATTGCCCTGTTTCTGTGACCTGCAGACCCTAAGATGCATCTGACCCATTTATGTAATCTGAGGACCTTTGGACTTTGAACTACATCCCCTAATTAGAGTGTTAATATCTGTACATCGGGGGGGGGGGGTGTCTTGATTTTTCTGTTTGCATCTGTAGCACTTAGCAGAGATCTTTGCAAAAAGAAGTACTTAATTATTCTTTTTTAATTCATTCATTCACTTATGTAATTTTTAATTCATGCTTGAAAATTCTCAATGGCTTCTCCCAGCCTACAGAATAAATACAAACTGAGTTTTGTCATCTATCTCAATTTACATTCCCAATCATATTATCCTTCCCTTCTAATTACTTCACGGCTTACTCCCAAACTGGAATTCTTTTACTCCCTGATTGGTAGACCATTATTTCAGGAAAGTTAGATCATGAATCACTTCACTTCTTCCTCTCTGGCCATATCATTCTTGCCCACTGACTGACTGTCCTGGAGAATCTTCTGCCTTGGGGGGTCCATTTTTCTGATTAGGGACCTGCCACTCCAAGCCTGTTTCAGGAAAGCCCCAGATACACTGCATTTCACTTCTCCTTTTCAGCCTTCTCTTGTTCACCAATCACCTTGCCACTATAGACACTCCCTCCATAACCCTTTATTGCTAAGTATGGAGAAATATAAATGCTAATTATTTATATTTCTAAATCCTTACTACCACAGTGCTAACATTAATTGAATTGTCCTCCATCCAAATTATTCCCATACATAATCTTATATAAGGGAAGATAGAGATATAAGTAATACAAAATTTTCCATTGCTCCTAGAAAGAGTAGGTCAGTCGTCTTCCTTATTGCCCCATCCACCATTCGAGGAACTGTTTGCAGCAAAGTATTTGTTTCTGACCACCACTTCAATTTTTTGTCTCTTCATTCTTTTCTTTTGTTGTCTTTTAAAAGCTCCTTGAAGATAGGTACTACTTTTGCTTCTGGATGGTATACAGTAGACTTGGAGTCCTGAAGGCCAGAGTTCAATTCTTGTCTCATACATTTACTAGTTGTTTGACTCTGGACAAGTCTCTCAGTCTCAATTTTTCCCCATCTTTAAAATAGGAATAAGGATGACATTTATCCCACATAATTGGTATAAAAATTAAATGAGATCACATTTGCAAAGCTTTAAGTACTTTGCAAATGCTAGCTATTGCTATTGTCCCAGCTCATAGTGCCACCTAAAACTACCTTGTAGTCATTTCACATATATAGATGCGTACATACATACACAAAGTTTCCCTTTATAACCAGAAATTTTTCATGTTTTTCTTTCATTTCTAGAAATTAGCACAGGGTCTGGCACACAAAAGACATTTAATACTTTCTGACTGATAACTTCTTATTGGTGGTTGATGGAAGACAGAACTATCTCTGCTGCTGCCACCATTGAACTAAAGCTTTCCTTCTGTAAAACTTCTTTTTGTAAAATATTAATACTGAAATTATTCAATTCTTCTAGTATTTTACTCATTCTGCCTTTGAATAATAATCTCATATTCAGAGCAATAAATCTTCATTAATGCTGAAGGTCTGAAGGTCTGAAAACTGTGTGATACTCTTAAAAATCCTCTGGACATTGCCTCTCCATCAAGTCAAAGATTGCATTACTTTTCTCTCTACCATATAATATTGTTTACTAATATTGATTGTGTAATCTACTAAAAGTTCATATTTTTAAACATAAACTCTTTACTAACCATGCACCCTATTTTGTTACTTTGTAAAGTTGATTTTTTGAACCTTAGTAAAATTTTACATTTACCATTATTAACTCTATTTAATCTGATATTCTAGTCTATTAAAATGTTTTTTTGAATTCTGACTCTTTCATTTAGTGTTTAGCTGACCCTCATTGGTAACTTGTATCAGTATGCCATTTGTGCCTTTCAGAAGAAAGAAAGATCACTTTCACCTTGGGGGTAACCCTCCTACAGGGCTCAACTCAGAGGAGGCATGAAAGTGCCAGTGTTGCTCACAAAACACAGTCTTCAAGAGTCAAGATAAATTGAACTGACAATTTTGCAGTCATAGGCAATTCTGTTTCATATGCGAAAGTTCAGGTTAAATTTATTTCAAATTTCAAAAAATATTCAGTCAAAGAGAAGATAAATAGGGAACACAGAGAAAAGAGAAACATAGAGGTTACATGAAGATTCTAGAAAGCAGATGGGATAAGGATCAGAATATCTTTGCTTGTGATTACTTAGGGTTTATTGCTCTCCAGATATTAATGGATAAGAACAGCTGGGTATTTTTTACTTTCTTCTCTGGCTAGAAATTTCTGTTTTAATGGTTATTATTATATTTTATAAAATACAAAACTTCTAATTTCCTCAAATTAGATGATAAATGAAAATGTGAGCAAACACGTAAATAGAATGCTTGACTAGTCTTTGGAACAAATTTCTAAACTGATTTTTAGTGAAATGAATACTGTAGCATGGTTTATTTTGGGAATAAAATGGTAATCAATCCAAATCATGACCCTTTATTGCTAAATATGAATAAATATAAATGCTAATTATTTCCATTGCTAAATCTTTACTACCAGAATGCTACTTTTCAGTCATTAATTGAATTGTCCTTCATCCAAATTATTCCCATACATAATCTTATATAAGGGAATGTAGAGAAATACCTAACATAAAATTTTAACTTCTTGAAAGTAGAAGCTAGGTTTTTAGTTTGGGCTTTGTGTCCTTGTCCCTTAGCACAGTTTTATGTGCCCTTAAGAGGTAATGCAATGTTGTGCCTAGAAGGCTAGATTTAGGGTCAGAAAGGCTTGAGATCAAGTCTTTTCTCTGACATAAAAACTATGTGATGAAGGAACAATCACTTAGTTTCTCAGATTTATAGACCAATTAACATCTGCATCAAAAGAAGGAATTCCTGCATTGAGAGTTCCTTCTAATGATGAAATTACAGGAATGGACAAAAACAAACAAAAAATCCATGCTTGAAAATGAAAACTACCATCATGAGGTAGATACTTAATAATTCCTTTACAACCTGACTCCAACCTATATTTCTATTCTGGTACACCATCAATAAATAAAATCTTTCTCCTTCATTCATTAACCTAGACAAACTGGACTAGAATCATATATTCTTCTCCTTAGTAATCTCATTGAACACATCGATATGTTTTTTCCCTCTAAACAGACTGCTCCCACATATGTCTCCCAATTCTGAAACCATGTTTTCAATTATCTATTGGGCATCTTCTTTGTGATAACACACCTGTACTTTAGACTACTCAACATGTCCAAAACTGAATTTACTGTTTCCAAAAAAACGACTTTTTCTCATTTCCATTTTTGATGTCACTTATTTTCCTTCAGCTATCACTTTTAATCAATTTTCAAATTATAGTTATTCTACACTTTTGTTATTGTTGTCAAATAGGCAATCACAACATCTGCTACAAGAGAAATGAAAATTCTTATGGAACCCAAAGATTTCATAGTCTTTACAAAAATTTTCATATTTATGATATTACAATAAAGGAAGAGGGGGGGGAAACATCTTACCTTGGTATGGGATGAAAAAAAGTGCAGTAACAGTGAGGGATAAAAAAGGTGAGGAGAAACCACAGCATGAAAAAAAGCTGTATTATTTTTTCCTTGGTAAACCCTAGATGATGAAGATAGGGTGATCTGCTTACCTGAAGAGGACCCTAACAGCTCAAGTATTTTACAAATCTGACACAGCTGGCACCTGTCTTGCCTCCCAGGTTCACATGGGGAATCTAGTTTGGGATGCGGAAAAAAACAGGTCAAATAAACCAGAGCTGAGGGTTGGGACTTCATCCTTGATGCATGCCCCAAGTGCAATTTTTTTAAAAGTATGACAACTCAAATTGACAAATTCAATACTTAATACTGTTCAGTCATTTTTCAGTCATGTCCAACTATGTGTGACCCCATTTGGGAATTTCTTGGCAAAGGTACTGGAGTGATTTGTAATTTCCTTCTGCAGATCATTTTATAGATGAGGAACTGAGGCAGAATTGAGTGATTTGCCAAGGTCACATAGCTAGTAAGTATCTAAGACCAGATTTGAACTCAGGAAAGTGAGTCTTTCTGACTCCAGATCTGGTGTTCTATCCACTATGCCACTTAGCTGCTCCTTCTAAATCTTTAGTAACTCCCAATTCCATAGACTCTCTTTTAGTCCCATTTTTACCACTTTAGTCTAGGATATCAATATCATCTGCCTGAATTTTGCTCCCAATCCCATCTTAATTAATCTTTCATTGCTGCCAGGTTGAGGAATCATTTTTCAAAAATAGTTGTATTTGTTTGGAACTCAGTTGGCTTAAATAAATCTTTTAGACATCAAGGCCTTCAGTGTAGAGTGATGAATTTTACTATTCATGGCTTCAACTGCTAGTTTTCTGAAAGTCTATTCTTATTCTTCTCCATGGCCACTATTGTCTTCCACATGAAGTATAAACACCCTAGGGTTATATTCAAGTATTGAAGATCCATCAACATTTTTGCATAACGTTTGCCCCAACATATTTACTTTGTATTTTAGCCAAATAAAACACATGTCAACTCTTGCAAAATAGTTCAATGAGGTAAAATTAGAATTTGTTGAATGGTCAGACCCAAAGAATATCCAATATTAGTTCAAAATCTATTTGGAAGAAAAGTCTATGAGTGGGATCCTGCCCCAACAGAAGTTTGGGATAGCATTACAGCATCCCTGTGGCCCAGGAGTAGAGCACAAAAAGAGTAAGAAAAGTCAAACAAAAGCTGTGACAATAGAAAGCCTCTATGAAGGTAAGGAAAATCATAATACCAACACAGAAAGAATGGCAGAAAAAGTAATACATTTGAAACCTCAGATGTGAATATGAATTGGTCTCCAGCCCAAAAAGACCTCTTGGAAGAAGTCAAAAGAACTGAAAATCAAGTAGAAAAAAATGGGGAGATAAATACAAGAAAAATTCAACATCTTGCCAAAGAAAGCACAGAAATTGACTGAAAAGCATACCCTTTGACCCAGTAATACTACTACTGAGTCTATACCCTGCAGAGGGTAAAAACATCACTTGTACAAAACTATTAAAAGCAGCCCTATTTGTGGTGGCAAAGAATTAGAAATTGAGTGAATATCTATCAACTGGGGAATGGCAGAACAAATTATGGTATATGTACATTATGGAACACTATTGTTCTATTAGAAACTAGGAGGGATGAGAATTCAGAGAAACATGGAAAAACTTGCATGAATTGATTCTGATTGAGATGGGCAGAACCAGAAGAAAATTGTACATCGTAATAGCAAATGGAGTGATGATCAACCTTACTGGACTTGCTCATTCTATCAGGGCAATAATCAGGGATAATTTTAGGGCATCTGTGATGGAGAATACCATCTGTATCCAAAGAAAGAACTGGATTTAAAAAAACAAAGACTGAAGACTACTACCTTCAATCAAAAAAAAATGTTGTCTTATGTACTACATAATTTTGCTATATCTAATATTTTTTTTTCCTCAAGGATATGTTTTTTCTCTCTCAACAAATTCAATTTTGATCAATGTATAACATGGAAACAATGTAAAGACTATCATACTGTCTTCTCTGGGGGTGGGGGGAGGGAAGTGAGATGGGGAAAATTTGTAAAATTCAAAACCTTACAAAATATGATAGGTAGAAACTACTATTGTATATAATTGGAAAACCAATAAAATGTTTTTTTAAAAAAGAAATTGACTGAAGAAAACAGTTCCTTTAAAAATACAATTGGGCAATTGGGCAAAAAAACAACAACCATAACTCCTTAAAAACAGAATTGGGAAAATGGAAAAGGAAATGCAAAAAACTAACTGAAGAAAATAATTTCTTGAAAATCAGATTTGGGCAAGTGGAAGTTAATAACTCTATGAGACATCAAGAGTCAGGTAAACAAAACAAAAAATAGAAGAAAATATAAAATGCCTCATTAAAAAACAAATAACTTGAAATCCATGATCAAAAATAGAGCTTGGACAACACTCGAGAAATCATCAAGGAAAACTGCCTGATTTCCTAGAACCAGAGGGGGAAATAGTCATTGAAAGAATCCATTGAGGGCATCAACCAGACCTAGTGGATAAAGCACTGGCCCTGGAGTCAAAAGGAACTGGGTTCAAATCAGTCCTCAGACACTTAATAACTATTAGCTGTGTGACCTTAGGTGAGTCACTTAACCCCATTGCCTTGCAAAAACAAACAAACCAAAAAAAAAAAAATCCACCAATCACTCTTTGAAAGGGATCCCTATGGGGCGGCTAGGTGGCATAGTGGATAAAGCACCAACCCTGGAGTCAGGAGTACCTGGGTTCAAATCTGGTCTCAGACACTTAATAATTACCTAGCTGTGTGGCCTTAGGCAAGCCACTTAACCTTGTTTGCCTTGCAAAAACCTAAAAAAAGCGGGGATCCCTAAATGAAAATAGCAAGGAATTAATATTCCCGGTCAAATTGTCAAATTCCAGAATCATCAGGTCAAAGAGGGAATAATGCAGGCAGCCAGAAAGAAACAATTCAAATACCAAGAAGTTGGGGGCAGCTAGGTGGCTCAGTAGATAGAGTATCAGCCCTGGAGTAAAGAGGTTCTAAGTTTAAATCTGGCTTCAGACACTTAATAATTACCTAGCTGTGTGAACTTGGGCAACCCCATTGCCTTGCAAAAAAAAAAAAGCAAAAAAAAAGCAGAACAACAAATATCATGGAGCCACGGTGTATTGCACAGAACTTGACAGTATCAGCATTTTTCTGATGAAGAGACCAGAGTTGAACAGAAAATTCAATCTTCAAAAGATACATAAAAAATAAACAGGGAAAAGAAAAAAGAATGTTATTCAACAAAATTAAACTGGTTACATCCCTACATGGGAGAAGGATATTTATAACTCTTGAGAACTCTATCTCTATTAGAGGGAGTAGACTTAGACAGAAGGTATAGAAATAAGTTGATTTTAATGGAAAGATATAAAAAAAATGATATAAAAAAGGACTATACTAGGAAGGGAGGAATGGGTAGTCAGACTGGAATAAATTACATCATATGATAAGGCACAAAAGACCTATTACAGTAGAGGGAAAGAAGGAATGGGGTGAGAATTGCTTGAATCTTATATTTGTCCAATTTGGCTCAAAGAGGGGATAGCATAGATTCAGTTGGGTTAATAAATTTATCTCATCCTGTAGGAAATTAGGAGCAGAAAATGTACAGATTAGTGGGTTGGGAGGAAAGGAGGAATTGATAGAAAGGAGGGCAGAAGGGAGAGTAAAACTAGGATGGGAAAGGGGAAAGAAAGAGGAGGGCAACTGATAGAAGAGAGGGCAGATTGAGGGAGATCGTGGTCGGAAGCAAAACACTGGTGAGAAGGGAGAAGGTGAAGGGGAGAGAGAGGAAAGTACAAACAGGGAAGATAGGATGGAGGATAATACAGAGCTAGTGATCAGAACTATGAAGTGAATGGGCTGAAATTTCCGATAAAACAGAAGCTTATAGCAGAATGGATTAAAAACCAGAATCCTACAATATGTTGCTTACAAGAAACACATTTGAAGCAAAGAAATATACACAGAGTAAAGGTAAAAGGGTGGATCAGATTATTATGCTTCAGCTGAAGTGGAAAAAAGCAATGGTAACAATCCTTAACTCAGACAAAGCAAAGACAAAAATAGATCTTTTTAAAAGGGATAAGGAAGGAAAATACTTCTTCCTAGATGGTACCATAGACAATAGAATAAACATATATGCACTTAGTTGGTTTAGCAAACAAATTCATAGAGGAGAATCTAAATGAGTTACAGACAGACATAGTCAGCAAAATTATACTAGTTGGGGACCTCAACCTTATTCTCACAGAATTAGATAAATCTAACCACAAATTTTAAGGTGGTGAAGAAAATTTTAGAAAAGTTAGATATGATAGACCAATGGAAAAAACTGAATAGTGGTAGAAAGAAACATTCCTTTTTCTCAATGGTACATGGCATCTACACAAAAATTGACCATGAATTATGGCATAAAAATCTCACAATCAAATGCAGAAAGGCAGAAATATTATAAATGCATCCTTTTCAGATCATGAGACAATAATAATCACATGTAATAAATGTTAATGGAAAGATAGACTAAAAATAATTGGAAACTAAATAATATAATTTTAAAGAATTAGTGGATCAAAGAACAAGTTAGAAATAATCAACAATTTTATTCAATAATACTCTAAAACTTGTGGGATGCAGCTAAAATAGTCATTAGGGAAATTTTTATCTCTAAATAAATTAGAGAAAAGAGTTCAATGAATTGGGTAGGCAGCTAAAAAATTAGAAAAATTAAAAATAAAAATCCCCAATTAAATACCAAATTAGAAATTCTGAAAATCGAAGAAGAAATTAGTAAAATTGTAAGTTAGAAAACTACTGAATTAATAAATTAAACTGATTTATTTTTGTTTTAAAAAACCAATAAAATAGATAAACCTTTGATTAATTTGATTTTAAAAAATAACAGAAGGAAACCAAATTATCAGCATCAAAAATGAAAAGGGCGAATTCACCACAAATCAGAATGAAATTAAAGTAATAATTCAGATCCATTTTGTTCACCTGTATGGCATTAAAATATCTCAATCTAAATGAAATGGTTTAATATTTACAAAAATATAAACTTCCCAGATAAACAGAAGAGGAAATAGAATATTTAAATAATTCCATTTCAGAAAAAGAATTGAACAAATTATCAATGAACTCCCTAAAAAATAGCCTCCAAGGCCTCCAAGGATTTACAAATGAATTTTACCAAACATTTATAGAGCAATTCATTCCAATTATATAAACTATTTGAAAAAATAGGTGAAGAATGCACCACTATGGTGCCAATACCTAAATCTAAGTCAAAACAGAGAAAGAAAATTTTAGACCAACTTCCCAAAAGAATATTGATGCAAAATTTTAAATAAAATATTAGCAACGAGATTACACAAGTTAGCACTAAAATAATACACAGGCAGATTTTATACCAGGTTTGCAAGGTTGTTTAAATATTAGGAAAACTGTCAACATGATTGACCACATCAAAAACATAACAGAAATCATATGATTATCTCAATAAATGCTGAAAAGATTTGTGATAAAATACAGCACCCATTCCTATTAAAAACTCCATAGGAATAAGTGGAGTTTCCCTTAAAGTGATAAACAGTATCTGTCTGAAACCATCAGCAAACATTATATTTATGGGGATAAGTAAGAATTCCCAATAAAATTGGAGTGAAACAAAGATGTCTGTTACCACCATTATTCGATATTGTATTAGAAAATTTAGCTTTAGGAATGAGAATAAAAAGAAATTGAAAGAATAAGAATAGCTATCAATGAAAAAAAATCATTCTTTGCAGATGATATGTTGATATATTTAGAGAATATTAGAACATCAGTTTAAAAATTACTTTGTTAGCAAATATAAATAGTAATATAAAAAACCCACATAAATCCTTTTCTCTTCCATATTTTAACAACAAAGCACAGCAGCAAGTGATGGAAAGAGAAATTCCTTTTAATGTAATTGTAGACAGCTTTAAATACTTGGGGATCTACCTGCCAAGACAAACCCCAAAACCATATGAAAGTAATTACAAAACACTTTTTACACAAATAAAACCAGATCTAAATAACTGGTAAAATGCCTATTACCCATGCGCAAGTCAAACAAAAATAATAAAAATGACAATTCTACCTAATTAAATTATTTATTCAGCACCTTACCATTCATTTTTATAGAGCTAGAAATCATAAGAACAAAATTCATATGGAGGAAGAAAAAGTCAAGAATCAAGGGAATTAATGACAAAATATAAAGAATGGGGACCTAGCCATACCAAATCTAAAATTATATTATAAAGGTAGCAGTCATCAAAACAATCATCAGTAGTAATTGTACTTGCTAAGAAATAGATGGTGGATCAGAGGAATAGACTGGGTACAAACAAAACAGTAGAAAAATTACTATAGTAATCTATTGTTTTTATCAATTCAAAGACTGGTTTCTGTCATAAGAATTTACTATTCTAAAAACACTGCTGGGAAAACTGGAAAATAATATTGCAGAAACTAGGTATAGCTCACCATTTCACACCTATACCAAGATAAGGTTGAAATGGGTACATGATTTAGACATAAAAAGATGACATCAGGGCAGCTAGGTGGCGTAGTGGATTAAAAAAAAACAACAACTCCAAAAAGATGACATCATAGCTAATTAGGAGAGTTTATCTGTCAGATCTATTTAAATGGGTGGAGTTTATGAGCAAACAAGAGATAGAGAACTTTATAAAATGCAAATTTTATTACATTAAATTAAAAAGTTACCAGTGCAAGCAAGATTAAAAGGAATGCAGAAAATTGGAAAACTATTTTTATAGCTAGTATTTTTTTTTAAGTTTTTGCAAGGCAAATGGGGTTAAGTGGCTTGCCCAAGGACATGCAGCTAGGTAATTATTAAGTGTCTGAGACCAGATTTGAATCCAAGTACTCCTGACTCCAGGGCAGGCACTTTACCCACTGTACCACCCAGCCACCCCTATAGCTAGTATTTCTGATAAAGGACTTATTCCTAAAATTTATGGAGAACTGAGTCAACTTTGTAAGACTACAATTCATTCCCCAATTAATAAATGACTAAAAGATATGAATAGTGAGTTTTCAGATGAAGAAATTAAAGCTATCTATTAGTCATATGAAAAATACTCTAAATTATTATTGATTAGAACAACAACTTTGAGGTACTCCTCATGTCTATCAATATGACAAAAAAGAAAAATGATCAATTTTGGAGGGGAGGTAGGAAAACTGGGACACTAATTCATTGTTGGTTGAGTTGTAAATGGATCCATGCATTCTGAAGAACAACTTGGATCTACATACAAAGGGAAATTAAACTATGCATATCCTTTGATCCAGCAAAATTACAAGAAGTTCTGTATCCCAGAAAGATCATAAAAAAGGGGGAAAAACCCCACATGTATTAAAAAAATATTTATAGCAGTTGTTTGTAGTGGCAAAGAATAGGAAATTGTTGGGATGCTCATCAATTGAAGGTTGACTGAATACATTATGGTATATGAATATGATGGAATACTATTGTTCTGTAAGAAATCATTAGTGACCAAACTTCAGAAAAGCCTTGAAAGACTTACATGAAGTAATGTGAGTGAAGTGAGCAGATCCAGGAGAACATTCATTGTATGCATTAACAGTAACATCCTGTGATGATCAACTATGAAAGACTTCACTCTTCTTGGCAGTAGATCAAAGATCTCAATTTCTTTAAAAGTCTAAAGGACTTGTTATGGAAAATACCATCATTTCTAGAAAAAGAATTATGGAGTCTGAATGCAGAGCAAGGCACACTATTTCCAATTTTTAAAATTTGTTTTATGCTTTATGATTTTTTCACTTTTGTTCTCTTTTATCATATGATCAATATAAAATGTTTACATTTTTACATGTCTAATTTGTATAAAATTACTTGTTGTCAAGGAGGGGGAAGAGAAGTGAAGGAAGGAGAAAAATGTGAAACTCAAAATCTTACAATGAAATGAATGTTGAAACTATCTTTGCATGTAATTGGAAAAATAAATAAATTTATTAAAATTACATTAAGTTTATTGGAAGAAAAAATACATTAAGCAAAATAACTCAAAAAAGTACTTTCTAGAGGAGAAGCAACATCAAAAACTTCTGAATTTAGAAAGGCAAAAACTTTGGAAACAAATAAAGAAAAATGTAAGCCTAAAAAACCTCAGAAGATAACAAAAGTTGCTTCATCTAAAACTTCTAAGAAAAACATGATTTGGTCTCAGGATATGGAAAAGTTCAAAAGGCTTTTTGAAAATCAAGTAAGAGAGGTAAAGGAAAAAGTGGGAAGAAAATGAGAGTGATGCAGGAAAATCATGAAAATCATGAAAAGTGAATCAGCAGCTTGGAAAAGGATATACAAAAAATGCTGAAGAAAATAGCACCTTAAAAAAAAGACTAGGTACAATGGTAAAAGATGTACAAAGAAGAATGACTTTAAAAAGCAACTGGACAAAAAGGAAAAAAGAGCCACATAAATGCATTAAAGAAAAAAACTTCCTTAAAAAGTAGAATTGATCAAATGGAAAAAAGAGGAATACAAAAACTCACTGAAGGAAACAATTGCTTAAAAATTAGAATTGAGGGGCAGCTAGGTGGCACAGTGGATAGAGCACCAGCCCTGGAAGGAGAACCTGAGTTCAGATCCAGCTTCAGACACTTAATAATTACCTAGCTGTGTGACCTTGTACAAGTCATTTAAATAAAATTTTAAAAAACTTATAATTGAGCAAATGGAAGCTAATGATTTTATGAGAAATCAAGAAACAAAACAAAAATGTAAGAATAGAAGACATTGGGTAATATCTTATGGGAAAAATAACTAGTCTGGAAAATTAATCCAGAAGAGATAAATTAAAAATTATTGGACTACTTGAAAGTCATAAGAAAAAAAAATCCTAGATGCATTCTTTCAAGAAATCCTCAAGGAAAACTATCCAAATGTTTTAGAACCAGAGGGTAAAATTAGAAATTGAAAGAATCCCAAAATAAAAATCTTATTGCCAAATTCCAGAGTTTCCAGGTCAAGGACAGAATATTGCAAGCACTCAGAAAGAAACATTTTAAGTATCAGGGAGCCTCAATAGGATAACATATGATTTACCAACTCCAAGAGAATCATAAAAAGATAAATAGGAAAGGGAAATCCTAAGGGAATAAATCAGGTTAAACTGCTTTTTTTGTTGTTGTTTGCAAGGCAAACGGAGTTAAGTGGCTTGCCCAAGGTTCCACAGCTAGGTAATTAGTAGATGTCTGAGGCTGGATTTGAACTCAGGTCCTCCTGACTCCAGGGCCGGTGTTTCATCCACTGTGCCACATAGCTGCCCCCTGTTTACATTCTTACATGGGAAAATGATACTAATTAAAAAACTTCTCATTATTAGGGCAGTTAGATGGAGAATCAACACTGTAAGTTCTTTCTAAAGTGAGGGGTTGAGGCAGCTGGGTGGCCCGGTGGATAAAGCACCGGCCCTGGAGTCAGGAGTGCCTGAGCTCAAATCCGGCCTCAGATATTTAATAATTCCCTAGCTGTGTGGCCTTGGGCAAGCCACTTAACCCCATTGCCTTGCAAATAAATAAACAAACAAACAAATGAATGAATGAATAAAAAATAAATAAAAAAGTAAATACATAAATAAAAATAAAGTGGGGTGTTATCTCCATTCTCCTGAACTGTGCTCTGGTTTATGAGAGTAAACAGGTACTTTTTTCTACCTGGAACTATATGAAGGTCCCCACTCCCCTGCGGTCACAAACTCTGGTGTGCTATTGCTCCATCTTGCCCTGGGACTGCCATCCACAAGGCTGTAATTCAGACCCAGAGTATGGACAAAGCAATAGTCTTGCCTGGGTGCTAGCAAAAAGACCCCTGTAATCTCTTTATGACCAATTGTTTGATCGCCTTATCATCTGTAGGCTGCCTGAGGCTGGGTCTGTGATGATGAAGTCTGGACATCTACTATCACCCAAGCATGAAAGATCTATGTTATCTTTGTTGGAAATATTTCATTTTGTTCTTTTGAGGGTTCTCTTGCTCCAGGACCAGCTTGTAGCATTATTTGAAGTTATTCAGAGGAGTTTTGGGGAAAGCTCAGGTAAGTAGTTGCCTTTTCTCCACCATCTTGACTCTGCCACAATTTTACAATTTTTAACCCATACTAAACAGTTTCCATAATTATGATTTAATATACAGTTTGAAATCTCTTAATTCAAGACTGCCTTCATTTCTACTTTTTTTTATTACTATTGCTTTTTTTGTTGTTTTTTTTCCCAAGGCAATGGGATTAAATAACTTGCCCAAGGTCATACGGTTAGGTAATTATTAAGTGTCTGAGGATGGATTTGAACTCAATCCTCCTGACTCCAGAGCTGGTGCTCTATCCCCTAGCTGTCCCTGCTATTACTTTTAAATTCTGAATCACTTATTCTACCAGATAAATCATATTATCATTTTGTCTAGTTCTATAAATCTGCTGATAGTTTAATTCTGATAATATTATCATTTGTATTATATTGTTACACACTAATCACAATGAATATTTCTCTATTTTTCTTCCATTATTGCTACAAATATTAAATAATAATTAGTATTATATAAACCCTGCATTTGTGTTGTCAGTTAATTCCAACATATTTTTATGTATAATGTAGCTATTTTCTGTAGAATTTCACTTTTTATCATTTACCCCATTTTTATTAGTATATATATGTATATATATATATATATATATATTTATATATATATATGTGCATCAATTTTTTGTGGACTTTTTTAGCATCCTGACACTCTACTGAAGAATTTTCTTTTCTGATTCTTGGGGGTTTTCTAAGTAATCAACATTTTGATCATGATGTCTGCAAATAGTTATGATTTTTGATACTTATTTGTCAATGTTTATAATTTAATTTTTATTGTATTAGATCAGAAAATTCCTTACTTTTCTTCTTATTGGAACTGATTTGCTTTTTATTTTCAGAATTTGATTATTGTGCATTATTCTGATTTCCTGGAGTAATTCACAAATTTTAGTTGCTTTCCCAAAAACAAAAGAGCTTGCTAAATCATGTTAGAATTTCTCTTCCATCACAAATTAATCACATAATACTACAAAAATAGAGCTGCTATACAGTAAGACTTTAGAGAAGCATAGAAAAACTTTTATAAACTGATGCTGAGTGAAGTGAGCAGGAAATTGTACTCATTAACAGCAACACTGTGAGATGATCAACTCTGATAGATGCAGCTCTTCTTAGTGGTTCAGAGATCATGGACAATCCTGAAAGATATGCTATGGACAATAACATCCACATTCAGAGAAAAACCTAAGGAGTCTGAATGCAGAGCAAAACATATTATGTTCACTTTAAAAAAAAAACTTCTTTTACATTTTCCCCTTTCTTTTTCATGTTTTTTTCTTTTCCCTTAGTTCTAATTCCTCTTTCACTAATATTGAAATATATGAAAAATGTACAATTTTTATCAGACTTTTCACTGTCAAGGGAATGGAGGAGGGAAGGGTAGGGTGGAGGAAAGTGGTAGGAAAATGTAGAAGTAATAAATTTTCAAATGGATGAATGCTGAAAACCACTTTTACATGTAATTGGAAAAATAAAATAAAATTTCAATTATAAAAAGAACTGCTATAAATATTATTGGGCATATGAATCCTCTTCCATTTTTAAAACTCTATTTATGTATAGACTTAATAGAAGTATTTCTGTGTCAAAGGCTATTATATATATTTCATAACCTTTTGGACATTGTTCCAAAGTGTGCTCCAGAATGGTGGAATAATTCATAGCTCTACCAACAGTCTATCAGTGTATTTATTTTCCCATATTCTTTCCAGAATTTATAGTTTTTCTTTTCTGACATTCAAACCAATCTGATAGGTATGAAGTGGTACTTCAGAGTTCTTTTAATTTGCATTTCTTTAGTTATTAGTGATTTAGAGCACCTTTTATTTGCCTATTGATAACTGTTTTCTTCCAAAAACAATCTGTTCATATCCTTTGAAATTTACCATTTGAAGAATAACTTACAAATTTCTCTCTCATTTCTCTATATTGGGGAATAAAGTCTTTATCAGAGAAACTTTCTGGAAAAAATTTCCTTCAGCTTCCTGCTTTTCTTAAAATTTTGATTGCATTGGTTTTCTTTGTGAAAACACCTTCTAAGTTTTATGTTATCAAAAGTATTCATTTTACCTCCTGTTAGTTTTTCTTAACTTTTGTTTTTGTCATGGACTCTTTTTCCATCCATACATCTGACAGGTAACTTTTTTCATTGTCCCCATATTTTGCTTATTTTATCACTCTTTATACACTTTATACAGCTAATCTTGGTTATATAGTGTGAGATATTAGTCTTTTCCTAGTTTCTGCCAGACTACTTTCCAATTTTCCAGTATTTTTTTTTTGGCAAATAATGACTTTTCATCCAAAAGATGCAATCTGGGGATTTAATGAATACCTGGTTACTATTCTCATTTGCTTCTAAGTAATCAGTTTAATTGATTAAACAATCTTTGACTTATCCATATTAAATTGCTTTGATGTTTACCACTTTGTGGTTTAATTTGTAATCTGGCACAAATGGTCCTTTTTCCTTCATGTTTTGCTAATTTCCTTGTTATTCTTGACCTTTTTTTCTTCTAATGAATTTTGTTATCATGAGGACCCCTGCTTTGCCTTGCTTGTTGCCTAGACTTTGGACATTTATGCATACTGTAGAGATATGAGGAAGGTATTTCCTTCCTGGATTTTTTTTTAGTGTACCAAAACCTCATGGATGTTCTCAGCTGCTACTCTTCTTCCTTATAGGTACTCTCAAACTAGAGGATATGGATAGATGGAGGGCAAGGTACCCCCCCACACACACACACACTTATAAAAGTGGCAATGTATTAAAATTCTTTGTATTCCAAGTCAAACATTTTGATCCTACCCAGTGTGTTTGTCTAACACAAGCCAATCCTAAAATATCTGCCAGAAGCTACTACATTTCTTCCAAAGTGTCCTTATCCACTGAAGTCCTGAGACATATGACTTCTGGGGCCCCAATACTTCCCTTTCCTGGAATGGGAGACAGTCCCAAGACAAATGAACTCTAAATTGACCAAGTCTGTCTCAACTAACTAGACTTGGTACATTTGGTTTGAAATTGGATTGAAATGAAATGCCCAGGGTGGAGCCAAGATGGCACCATGGGAACAGCCTTTCCTAGAACTCTCTCCAAAATATTCCAAAAACCTTAAAATTATGACTAATTAAATTTTCAAGAGACAGAACCCACAGAAAGATCCAGTGAGGCAATTTTCCCAGTCCCAGGGAAACTGGAAGATAGTGGGAAATCTGTTACATGGGGGTGGAGGGGTGACAGCACAGTCAGGAATATCACCCCAGAATAAAGGAGCTCCATTCTTCCAGGATGCCTGGGTCCTGGGGAGCACCAGTTCCTGGAAGTAGAAGCAGTTTCCTCACCTGCCAACATAGGAAACATCAAGCACAACTTGGAAGATAGCAGAGAAACATCTGCCAAAGGAAATGGGAGCCAGTGTGGCTGTCAGCGCAGTCACGGTAGTCAGCATAGTTTCTGCCCTCAATGCGGTCCATATCCCAGGAAACAGAAGCAGGTACACAGAGCCCCTTGGCAGCTACTTCCTGTGTGCTCAGCCAATTGAAGGTAAGGGGGTTGAGAGAAGACTATTAAGATCTCTCCTCTGTCCCTGGGACAGGACTCTTGTGCTTTGTTCATATTCAGACCCTGGTCTCAGTTGGGGATGCCCCATTGCTATAGAGCAAGGACATTCCTCACAGCTCCTGGGCAAAGGAGCGTGCTTATGGTCATCCACAGATCAAAGCACAGACCAGGAGAGCAGTCAGAGGCTCTCATAAGACCTTGAAGGAACTGAGGTCCTTGTGGGGGTGTCCCAATAATACTCAAAAGCTCAGGAAGAACCCCAAAACCAGGGCACAGCCCGGAAAAATGAGTAAACAGGAAAAAAAAAGAACCTGACCATACACAATTACTTTGGTCACGTGGAGGACCAAAACACACAATCAGAAAATGGGAAAGTAGCAGCTTCTGCATCTAAATCCTCCAAAAAAAATAGAAGTGGATTTTCAATGAAACAGGGGAATTTCAAATGGTCCTGTTGAAACATCCAGAACTGAACAGAAAGTTTGATCTTCAAGAACAGGACTCAGATGAAGCATGGAGAGTGGATGAGAGGGGGAAATTATAAGGTATTTAATGATGATAAACTGTGTGTATTCCTGCATGGGAAGGTGATACTGATAATACTCATATGAACCTTCTCATTTATTAGAGCAGTTAGAAGAAGTTTTTATAGTCCAGCACAGGAGAGAGAGAGTCAAATTTGTAGGTATAATATATGGTAAAAATGGGTGAAAAGGAAATGTACTGGGAAAAAGGAAAGAAGAGATAGAAAAGATGAAGATATTTAATATAAAAGAGTCAAGAAATAGCTTTTGCAATGGTATGGAAGCAGGGGAAGGCAAGGAGGAGTGAGGGAGCCTACTTCATACATACATATATATATATAAATGTATATATACATATATATACATATATATATATATATATATATATATACTTAATGGGGCATAGAAGTCTAGAAGAAAAAGGGGACAGGGGGAAGGGAGGGGGGAGGTAGGGGGTAGAGGAGAGGATAGATCATGGGAGAGGATAGTCAGATATAATACATTTTCTTTTTTACTTTTTACAAGGTGGTGGGATTGGGTGGTCAGTCTGGGACCATGGGCCAGGTGGTTGCTAGGTCTCTGAAGTAGGATGTAGTCTTGGGGCCTCTGTTCTATTCACTGCAAAACTGGGTTGATCCACAGCACACTTTTGAAGAGGGACAGAATGAAAGGAGAGAGAAGATATAATAAATGGTAGTGGGGAGGAATGGATGAAAGGAATTACAATCAGTAACAGCAACTGTGGAAAAAATATGGAAGTAACTTCTCTGATAGACTTAGGATAAAGAATGTAATTTGGTATCAGAAAACAGATTAAAGCACATTTATTTTCTCCTTTCACTTTATTTCACATGAGGTTTTTTATTTCTGTGGGGGGAGGGAGGGATTATGTTCACTCTTACAAGACTATTTTAGTAATGTGTAAATAATTTTTTTAAAAATGGAAATAAAACAAAAGAAGAAAAGGAACAGAATGTCCTAGAATCATTTATCAGTTAATAAATGGGTGTTTATTTAGCTAAATTATGAAAAAAAAAATACTCAGGAAGTATGTACCTTTGATTCAGTTGAGTACAGCTTCTCTAACATTGCATCCCATGATGGGTAGAATTTTAAGGTAAGAGTTGGAGCTTCTCATGCTCCTGGTTCTTCATGTGTATTCAGGTAAATGAGGGGTCTACATCTATGGTCCAAGCTTTGGATCCCTAGGCAATTATATTTCAAGGATAATTTCAATGCCTTTTTTGGGTGAAAAAAAAAGCATAGATTGAATGGAGTAAACTTTAGGGGAAAATAGTCTAATAGTCTAATTTCTATAGCAGGAAAGCTTTTATATCAAAGATTAGCTTTTACCAAAAAAGTTGACTATTAGTCCAAAAGGATCTGTCAAATGTAAAAAAAAAAATCCCAAAGTAGTAGAAACATAGATATCATATGTGGTTTTATTGACCAGTTCCCTCTACAAAAAGCTTCAAAAAACAGTAAGAAATATGTCAAATGAAGCAGAAAATCAACAACTAAAGGAAGAAATTAAAAGAATTACCTGCAAGGTAATTTCCACCAAAAGAAAAAAAAACGAGATAACAAAAGCCTCCATAATCAATTAAAGTATTCCTTCTATTTTTTTCCCACCCTCAGTCCACACTAAGGACTAAGACTAATGGTGAAGGACTTTGCTTCAAAGACTGAGACTTACTGTCAGTACCGACTTGCCACCCTGCTTCAGGACTTGAAACTTGGCTAAGCATGGAAGTATCTACATAGCAGAGGCTTTGGAAGTTAAATAAGTAAGTTAAATTAGAAATAGCAGCAGGTAGAGTAAACCTTTGACAGTCATCCTTAATGAAGTTTCCCCTTGGCAGAGATTCATTCAGAAACTTCACTCACTGTCCACCCAAACTGTCAGTTTAAGATTCCTCATTGGAAACTATGATAAAATGAAATAGTATAGGAAAACTCTAAATATTATAAAGAAACACTTTACTATAGGTAAAGAAAATCCCAGGATGAATCTCTTGAAGATGAAAATAATTCTGTAGTAGTTACAGTTAAGGAATGCACTTGTCACAAAAATCTTCCAAAGTCTTTTATCTGACATCTAGATATGACAAAAGTTGGGAATAGCTTGTGTTAGAGGAGCTGTGGAAAGGCATATACATTGATTCACTACTGATGTGGCTGTAAATTGGTTCAACTATTATAGAAAATAATTTGGAATTTGCTAAGAAAGTATAGAAGAGGGGCAGCTAGGTGGAGCAGTAGATAGAGCACCAGCCCTGGAGTCAGGAGTATCTGAGTTCAAATTCGGCCTCAGACACTTAATAATTACCTAGCTGTGTGGCCTTGAGCAAGCCACTTAACCCCATTGCCTTGCAAAAAAAACTAAAAAAAAAAGTATAAAAGATGTCCATATTATTTAACCAAAAGATTTCACTGCTGGACATACAATTTTTTTTTAGGTTTTTTGCAAGGCAAACAGAGTTAAATGGCTTGCCCAAGGCCACACTGCTAGGTAATTATTAAGTGTCTGAGGCCAGATTTGAACTGAGGTACTCCTGACTCCAGGGCTGGTGCTCTATCCACTGCGACACCTAGCCACCCCTGCTGGACATATAATTGAGGAAAATTAAAGATGGAAAGACAGGTCCCATATACTCCAAAACATTTATAATAGTTATATATGCAATAGTAAAGAACTGAAAATTAAGTAAATACTCATTGAATGTTGAATGGCTAAATTATAATGAATTTAGTGAAATATTATCCCACATAAGAAATTATGAACATGGTAAATATAGAGAACTATGAAGAAACTTACATGAAAAAAGCTGAATCAGGAAATCAGTATACATCATGGACACAATGTAAATGGAATGAATTAAGAAAATAACAAACTGAAAAAAGGGTAATCGTTGAGCATGATCAAGGCCCCCAAGAATATGAGCAAAATTCTACCTTTGTCCTTTAGGGGTTGGAGGAGTGATTATAGATATGAGACTTCATGGATAGTAGTTTTGGTAAAGTGCTTTAAAGACATTATTCTCTAGTTTGGGAGGGTGAGGAAATAACTTTGAAAATCAAGGTGATGTCAAGACAACAACTATCAATATTTGATCAGAGTCACTGATGAAAGAAGAAAAAGCTTATTACAGAAGCTCAAAACTTTAGGAAAGTGGTGAACATGTTGGTGGGGAAAAGCACTGAGGAAACAAAATCTAAAAATGAAGTGATTAAAAAGAAATATTACAGTCAGGTCAAAATATAGCAAAATTGGATCTCCTTGCCATAATATTGACTCAGTTAACTGATCCCAGTTTTGTTGCTAGGCTTGGACATGATACTGACAAAAGGGACCAAATTAGTTCAGATGAAATAATCTAGAAGTAGATATTTGGAGGCAGGACATGAGCAGGGACCCTCCTTACAGCTCTAGAGCAGAGAGGAGTGTATGTGGTCATCCACAGACTAGAGCATAGACCAGGAGAGCACTCAGAGCCTCTAATAACTCATAGAAGGAATTGATGTCCTAGCAGGAAATGAGCAAATAATAGAAAAAAGAAGAATCTCATAGAAGATTACTTTGGTCTCTTGGAGGATCAAAATATACACTCAGAAAATGATAAATCAAAGCTTCTGTGTCCAAAGCCTCTAAGAGAGATAGGAATTGGTCTCAGGCTATAGAAAAGCTCAAAAAATACTTTGAAAAGCAAGTAAAGGAGGTAGAGGAAAAATTGGGAAGAGAAATGAAAACAATATAGAAAAATCATGAAAACTAAGTCAGTAGCTTGGTGGAGGAGATAAAAAAATACTGAAAAAATAATAACATGTTAAAAAAGTTTAGGTCAAATGGAAAAATCAGTCCAAAAAAGGAAATGAGGAGAAGAATGCCTTAAAAAGCAGAATTGGCAGTTGGAAAAGGAGGTAAAAAGCTCTCTAAATAACTTCTTCAAATATAGAATGGAGCTAAAAGAAACTGATGACTTTGTGAGAAATCAAGAAACGATAAAATAAAACCAAAAGAATGAAAACTTTGATGTAATGTGAAATATCTCAATGGAAAAACAATTGACCTGGAAAACAGATCCAGAGGGAGAACATTTAAAAATTATTGGGCTACCTGAAAGTCATGACCAGGAAAAGAGCCTCTAAGCTCTTCATTTTTCAATAAATAATCCAGCAAAATTGCCCTGAGATCCTAGAAGTAGAGGGTAAAATAGAAATTGAGGGAATCTACAAATACCTCCTGAAAGAAATCCCCCCCAAAAAAACTCCCAGGAATATTATAGCCAAATTCCCAAACTTCCAAGTTTGAGGGAAAATACTGTAAGCAACCAGAAAGAAACAATTCAGCTACTGTGGAACTGCAAGCAGGATTACACAGGATTTGGCAGCATCTACATTAAGGGTTCATAGAACTTAGAATATGTTATTCTAGAAGGTAAAAAGCTTGGATTACACCTGAGAATCAATTACCCAGAAAACTTGATCATCCTGTTTCAGGGGAAAAGATGGACTTTCAATGAAACAGGGGATTTTCAAACATGCCTGTTAAAACAACCAGAGCTGAACAGGAGGTTTGATCTCCAAGTACAGGACTCAGGTGAAGCATAGAGAGGGTGAATGGGAAAGACTAATTATGATGTTGAACAGCATGAGAAGATATTGATTACTACATGGGAAGAAGATACTGATAACTCATGAACCTTCTCATTTATGTGAGCAGTTGGAACATATATAGACAAGGCACAAGTATATAATATAGTATAAAGATTGGAGAAATGGGTGATAAAGGAAAGTACTGGGAGAAAGGGAAAGGAGAGGGAGAAGGTGTTAAGATATTTCATATAAAAGAGTCAAGAAAAAGTTTTTGCAATCGAGTGGAAGGGGAGAAAGTGAGGAGCAATTGAGTGAGCTTTCATTCTCATCAGAAATGACTCAGAGAGTAAATAACATACACACTAAATAGGGAATAGAAATATATCTGATCCTAGAGGAAAAATGAGAGGAAAGGGATGGGAGAAGGGGGTTGGTGGTTGGGGGAGGGGGGAGTAGGTGATAGAAGAGAGGAATGATCCTGGGAAAGGGTAGTTAGACACAACATGCTTCTGAGGAGGCAAAGGGTGAAAGGAGAGGGAGAATAGAATAAACGGGAGTGGGGAAGAATAGAAAGTAGGGTGATACAGTTAACAATAGCAACTGTGGGGAAAAACATATTGAAGCAACTTCTCTGATGGATTTATGATAAAGAATGTAACCCATCCCAGAGACAGAGCTGATGGCATCTGCACACAGATTGAAGTATACTTTTTTTTTCCCCTTTCACTTCATTTCTCTTGAGGTTTCTCTTTCTTTTTTGGGGGGGGGAGGAGGATTTGTGTTTACTTTCACACCCAGATTATTGTAAAAATATGAAAATAAATAAATAAAGCTTTAAAATAAAATGAAAGCTTTCCCTAATTTACAGTCTTGGAAAATTGTTGCACTTTTCACCCAAATAAAGTCATATTTAAATAATTGGGAAAATGTCAATTGCTCATTGTTAGGTTGAGCTAATATAATAAAAACAATTCTATCCAAATTACATTACTTATTCAGTATCATACTAATCAAACTACCAAAAAACTATTTTACTCATCTAGAAAAAATATTAGCAAAATTCATCTGGAGCAACAAAAGGTCAGAATAGTAAAGGAATGATGAAAACATGTAAAGGAGGGTGGCCTAGTTCTATCAGATTGAAAACAGTATTTTAAAGCAGCAGTTATCAGAACTGCCTGGTACTGGTTAAGAAATAGAGATTGGTTCAAAAGAAACAGTAGTAAATTATACAAAGACATTAACTTCTGGTATAAGAACTCACTATTTGACCAAAATTGTTGGGAAAAACTGGAAAATAGTATGGTAAAATCTAGGCATAGACACACATCTCACCCCATAACAAAATAAGGTCAAAATGAGTACAGGATTTAGACCTAAAGGGCTACACCATAGATAATAGACCAAGAAATAGTCTATCTATCATATCTATGGAAAAGAGACAAATTTATGACCAAACAAGAAATAGCATACATTATAAGCAGTAAAATGAATGATTTTGACCATATATTAAATTTAAAAGTTTTACAGTAATAAAATCAATGCTGCAAAAATCAGAAAGAAAGCAGAAAAATGGAAAACAATCTTCACAACTAGGAGTTCTGATAAAGGTCTCATTTCTAAAATATTTAGATAATTGCATCAAATTTATAAGGTTACAAATCATTTCCTAATCGATAAATGGTCAAAGATGAATAGACAGTTTTCAAATGAATAAATTAGAGCTATTTACAATCATATGAAAAAGAATACTCTAAAACATTATCAGAAAAATTCAAGTTAAAACAACTCTGAGGTATCACCTCATACCTATCAGATTGGCTAACATGAGAAAAAGGGAAAATGCTCAATGCTGAGGAGGTTGTCAGAGGATTAGGACATTAATGAATTGCTGGTGGAGTTGTGAAATGATCCAACTATTCTGGAGAGCAATATGGAACTTTGCTCAAAGAACAATAAAACCGTTAATTCTCTTTGACACAGCAATTCCAATTCTAGGTCAATATCCAGAAGAAATCATAAAAAATAGAAGTCCCACATGTTCCAAAATATTCATAGCAGTTATTTTTGTAGTGGCAAAAAATTTAAAATTGAGGGGATGCTCATCAATTGAGGAATCACTATACAAATTATGGTACATGAATACTATGGAATATTATTGTTCTATAAGAAGCTATAAATGATCAGACTCTAGAGAAGCATGGAATGAGTTATGGGATCTGATGCTGAGTGAAGTGAGTAGAATCAAGAGAACAATGTACACATTAACAACCTCATTGTGAGATGATCAATCTTGATGGAGGCAGCTCCCCTCAGAAGTCCAGAGAGTTAGCCTTTGTGCATTTTATGTTGCTTCTCTCTAAACATTTATCAATGGAGAATGGTAGTTGTCCCCTTCAGTTTAAGACATCTTAATGTGACTTTTCTGGAATAGTACTCTCATCTCATACCATATATTTTCCCATTGTGCTTTCAATGATTTTTCATTTTAATTCTTCAGAGAATGAGGTATTTCACAATCCCAAACCATGCAGATTCTCTAGGAGAATGTTGCTGCTGTTTGTTTTAGAGAGCACAGTATCTCTTTTTGAAAAATTGCATATATACTCCTAAATGTAACTCATAAACATGCAAAAGCGTTTGATCTAATTACCACATAAAAATGTCTTGTGCAATTGAATATATGAATTTGAACAGACATCAAGACTGGACAATGATCTGAATCCAGAATTGAACAAAAAAGGGGAATGAGGGCTGGATTAACTTTGGAAAATTTCACATTATTAATATATCAGACAACATTAATAATGTCCAAGGCAATGATGGTTATAGTCCCATTGCAGTTTGCCCTAATTAGTCACATATGAAGTATTGTGTTCATTTCTGAGAGCTGCATTTTAGGAATGAAAATGACAAGATGGAGCATGCCCAGAGCAAGTGATGAGGATAGCAAGAGGACTTGAAGCCATGCCACATCAACATCAGTTGAAGGAACTAGGAATATTTTGCCTGGAGAATAGAAGATTTTTTTGGGGGGGAGCATGATAGCTGTCTTAAAGTATCTGAAAGCCTGTCATGTAGAAAAAGTAATAGATTTGTTTTGCTTAGAACCAGAGGGAAGAACTAGGAACAATAGTTGGAGGCTGCAAAAAAAGCATATTTAAATTTGATATAAGGAAAAAAATTCCTTATGATTTCAGTAATCCAGAAGTGACATGATTTCCCTTCAAAAGAAGTCTTTATGGTTATTTTTCAAGAGGATTTTTTTTCTGGCATGGGTTCATCTAGGAGGTGTTGTAGATTCCTTCTAAATTTGAGATTTTGTTATTCTGTGATACACTGAAGATATTCATGAAAATTTGAGAAAGGAATAAGTAGGCTTTTGAAGGGGACAGTTAGATGGCATATGTAGATAGCATGTAGAGCCTGGACTCAGGTAGACTCATTATCCTGAGTTCAAGTCTGGCTTAGATACTTTTTAGCTGGGTGACTCTGACCAAGTCACTAAACTCTATCTGCCTCAGTTTCCTCACCTATAAAATGAGTTGAGAAGGAAATAGTAAACCATTCCATTATCTTGCCAAGTAAATCCCCCCAAAATGGAGTCACACAGAGTCAGACATAATTGAAAAATGACTGAACAACTGAAAACAATTTTGAGTAGTAGATTCACAATTCACTGAAAGATATAGAGAATGTAGGATGCCTATGGATTTATTGTTGGTTGCAAAAACAAAGCAAAAAACTCAAAACATTTTACTCAATAGAGCCAGTGTAAACCTTGAGAACTATTCTACATTTCTAGATAGATTTTATTACAGAGAAAATTTTGTTCAATACTTCTATCAATATCAAGTAAAATAATTATGTGGAAGATTGCATATACATACACACATATATATACATATGTACATAAATACGTGTGTTTTAAGATTTGCCAGTTCTTTTACACATGTTCTTTCATTTGATCATTACAACAACTCTATTCACTACATGTTATCCCTTTTAAGTGAAGAGGAAACTGAGACTCATAAAATTTAAGTGACTTGTTTAAGTTCACTGTTTGAGGCAGGATTTTAATTTCTTAGCTCCAAATGTAGTGCTTTACTATACTAAAAATATAAAAGAGGGTGGTATAAAGTCATTTTATGTGCTCACCATTATCCAGAATGTTTTACACTGAAATAGGAGAAAATTTATAGATTGAGATATCCTCCAGATGATCCTATTTGTCAATGAAATTATTTGTCTTAACTGCAACAATACTACTCAATGAGATTCACAGCTGTCAAGAAAAATGGGCCAACAATCCATACAAGAAAAGCCAAGAGGTAGGAAAATTATTATTGCCTAGGTTATTACATGTAGTTGGTTGATTAGACTATTAAATTAGTCCATCAGTACATAAATTTCAAACAGAGATGGAAGCCAGACAATGAACTGAGTTCACATCTAATCTCTCTTCAATTCAGTTCAACAAACATTTATTAAGCAACTACTATGTGCAAGGCACAGTGTTAGTCATACAAAAACATATATGAAATAACTACTGCCCTCAAAGAGATTACATTCTCAAGGTTGGGGGTAGGGAGTAGTAAGGGTGAAGGAAGAGGATAGAATATATTAGTAGATACATACTAGATAAACACAAAGTAAATACAAAGTAATTTCACTGACAAAGACTCAGAATTGAGGTGATCAACAAAGATCTTATGCAAGAGTTGGTAACTGAGTTGAGATTTAAGAACCTAGGGATAATGAATAGAAAGAATGAAGGAAGGAATTCTGAATAAGGGGAAGAAATGAAGTCCAGTTGTATGGATTTTTACAATAGTAACTCAAAATGGGGGAAATACATCTCTTCCATTTTAGAATAAGTATATTCTAGTAATATATTAAATGCCAAATTAAATACCAGCAATAATTAGATTACTAGCAATAAATTTAAAATAGTGGGAGGAAGAATCATATAAGACTTCTAACTTGAACAAACTCTGCTGCTATTGCTGAAAATTGGAGGGACTTTAAAAAAAACAATCTGACATGCATATTCTCTTTGACACAGTAATTTCATTATAGGTAACATTCTAAGAATGATATTATAAAGTATCTGCTTAAAGATTTATAGCAACTTTATAACTGTGAAAAACCCAGAATAGTTCAATGCCAAAAGAGTCAGGGATATCACTGTAAATCGATACAATGAAAGGAATTTTTTAAATTTAATCCAAAACCCCTCAAAAGACCTGGATTCAAGGCTCATCTCCTTGTATAACCTTACTTCACTTCCTTTGTGTCAGTTTCTCTAAATGTGAATTAGGGGATTGGATTAGATAATCTGAAAAGAGACTTTTTACTCTAACATCAAATGGCTCTGCAAATTTTAATGCATTCAGCATGGTATTTATGAAAAATATTTTAAAAAGGCATAGACATATGAAGTAATTTTTGTAAGAATACCAGAGCCAGAATACTGGTTATAACTGTATAAATGGAAAGATGTGATCACAATCACAGGGATAAAAAGACAAATTGAGTGGAAGACTGTTAAAAGGAGGAGTAAATAATATCTATTTTCTGTGCTAAATACTAAGTGGGATATAAAGAAAATCTAAAACATCATTCCCGTTTTAACCTGTAAAGCCTACAATCTAGTTAGGAAGACCAGAATCAGAAATGCAATGCATTTCACCATATTGACTGCCAAAATCAACAGTAGTAGAAGTGATCAGAGGTTTCTAGAGACTTAATGAAGACAGGCTTGTATTTAACATTGAAGGAGAGAGAGGATTTGGATAGACTGAGGTAAGAAAGAATGGCATTCTAGGCAGGATAAATAGCATAGGCAAAAGTTTGTAATAATTGCCTCGAATAAAATGCCTCATGACTGGAATTCTTTCATTCCTCATCTTCACCTCTTAGAATCTCTAGCATTATTTAAAAGTTCAGCTCATTTGTCATAGGTGGTAGAATAAGGGTTGTCTTTATCAAATTTCCCAGGTAGTAATGTTCTCTACTGCTTCAAATTATGGGGTAAATATTTCTGTTATATGTTGTATCCCTTACACCCCATCCCACAAAATTTAATCTTCTTGAGGGAAGGCTTTTTTTTTTCTTTGCATCTCCAAAGTTCAATGGTGCATTGCAAACATTAATTATTGTTGTTGAATTTTTACAGTCAGGTCTGGCTCTTCATGACTCCATTCAGGGTTTTCTTCACAAAGATACTGAAGAAGTTTGCAGTTCTTTTCCAGCTCATTTTTAAATGATGAAACTGCATTGAACTAGATTGGATTGAATAGCCAATGCAGAGGTTGAGGAAAATAGATGTTATAATTTATGAATGAAGCTAGAACATGGAATGTATTATTTCAGTAATACAAAACATATCTGGAAAATTAGCCTGAAGCAGTATTTTATCTTAGAAGTAGTAAGAGTGTACTGAAATCTTTTGAATAAGATAAGCAAGGTAATATGTGAACTCTAGAAAGATTACTGGGACAACTGTGGGGAGGATGGATTGAAAAGGGAGAACTGAGGTTGAGTCACCCACTTGGGAGACTATTTGCCAAAAGGTAGTGAGAAGTCATGAGGGTTTGAAAAATTGGACAAATAGTACTAAGGACTTACACCGTACCTACACTGTAGTGCTAGGACTTAAACTAAAAAAAAAAAAATCAGGCAAGATAGCCTTTGTTCTTAAAAAAAACCCCTTACATTCTTATAGGAAGTTATGTCCTTCCTTCAAATCATAGGTGAGTTGTGATCAGGGAAGTGAAGTTATTTTAATTCCCAGGGAGTTAAAAATGGTAAATGGAGTCACGGAGCAGTTTGTTGACATACCCATTTCAGAAGCAATGATAGTATCAACTTCCCAGTTTCCAGAGTATGAGATTAAGAGAGACAGAGGTATTAATATACCAACAAGATGTATGGCATGAAGACTGTTAGGGCAAGTGATTGGCAGGCTGGGAGCTGAAGCAACTATGATCTGTGTGAGTTTGGTGACTGAATGGAGATAAAGGGATAGAGAGATGTCAAGACAAATTTTGGGATATAGTGAAAGAGGGAGAGTAAAAAAACAAAGATCATTCAAAGATTGTGAATCTGACTGAATGCAAGGATAATGGCACTCTAAAGAAATGAGGAGGTAAGTAGACTGGTAAAGAGAGAAAGAAAATGAATTGCTTTGACTGTGTTAAATTTTCCTTTGAGATATCCAAGTTACAGAAGACTGGATATATCAGAAAGGGCTGAAGTACATACAGATGATGAGTGAGCTAAGGGGATCATTAAGAGAAAGGGACATGAAGGAACATTAAGAGACACTCTGGAAAAGTGCATATCTGTGCTTAAGTAACATGATACCAATGATGATCCCATAAAGGTCACTAAAGGAGAATCATTCAGAGAAGGAGATACCAAGAAAGAACAGTGTCACAAAAATTAAGGGAGAAGAAAGTACTGAGGAGAATGATTAATGGTGTGAAAAAAATTTTTTCCCATTTGATGATCCTTAAAATTCTTGAAGACAGTTGTCACGTGCCAATTAAGTCTTCTCTAGGTTGCACCTATCCAGATTCTTCAACCTATTTTCATATGACATCATCTCAAAATCAACTTAGTTGCCATCTTCTGGCAGCTCTCTAGCTTAACAATGCCATTCCTAAATCCTCAGAACTGAAGAAAGTATTTCAGATGGAGTTTGACTTGTGCATTGTGATTATCGCCTTCTCATTCTTAAATACTATACCTCTTCTAATGCAGTTTAAGTGAAATAAATGATTTCTTAACTACCTTATTATACTGACTCACATTGAACTTGCAGTACACTAAAGCCCCCAGGTCTTTTTTTTTTAAAGTCAACAAGACTTTATTTAGCACCTACAATGTGAAAGGCATTGTACTTTAGGTGCTCAAGATACAAAAGGCAAAAATTAAAAAGTCCCTACCCTCAAGGAGCTTACATTCTACTAGGAAAGGGAAACATGTACACAGATAAGCAAGTACAAAATATATACAAAGTAAATACAAAGTTGAAGTTAAAAATAAATAAAATAAAACATAAAAACCAAAGCAAATACAAAATATTTTTGGTCCTCATATCTTTTTTTCCTCCCAGACTTATTGCTGTCTAGCTACATCTCTTCTTTCATGTAATTGTGAAATTTATTTAACTTATTTTAGTAGTTTCTTTTCTAAAATTCCATTTTTATTAGAATCAGTGTTATAGCCTGTCAATATTTTTTAACCACAATTCAATTATCCATTTCTTTTAGTCATCTCTCTGTTTCATGTCTTTTATAAGTTTTATAACTATGATATCTCTCTTTATTCAACTCAATTATTAAAAATGTTGAACAGCACTGGCCATGCACTGGATGGAACATTCCATTAAAGACTATTCAAATTGACAATGAGCTGTTAATGACTCTGATTTTGGTACAGTCATTCAACAAGTTCTAAACCCCTTTAATTATAAATACTTCAGTACTATTTTCCCATAAATAGGAAATTATATACTATATTCCATCCAGACCACACTTCTTTTCTACTAGAAAAGCCTCAGAGGCATAATAGAAAGGTTACATAGAATGCTAAGAATTACACAGTGCTTAGTCTATGAAAAATTAATTTAACTGATAGTACTTTAAAGATGAAATTGTTATCCAATAACCAATAAATTGATATGTTCTTAGAAATACTGAAACACATCAATATTGACCTCATGATAATTGAGACCAAAAGACAAAAAGAATTTTACAGCTGATTGGAAGAATGGATCTCAAGTTCTTCCTGAAGAAGCAATGAATTTGGCATAGAGTTCCTCATCATATGCCTAAAGACAATGAAAAAAAATTATGGAATGTTTGGCAAGCTTATCTTGCTGTACCAAAGATTAACAAAAGTAAAAAAGACAATTAGGAAGGTAACCAGCTTACAATAATTATAGTAATAGCATTTATATAAATGCTTTTTCAAAGCATTTTTATGTTTGCTTTCATTTGATCTGCACAATAACCTTATGTATCAAAATCTGTTGTAGAAGAAGGAAGAGACAAAAAAATTCAACAATAAATTAGACTAGATCCTCCAAAACAAGTCAATATATACTTCTGATACTCAAAAAATTCAAAGTTTGATATAAAGGAAATGGTATTAAAAATAGTTTGGGATAAATGACTTATGTTTGAGAAATAAAAGAAATCAAATCCGGCAGACTACTCAGAAGTTTTATGCCTACATATCATAAATATTTTAAATTTAACCCAGTGAATATTTATTAAATACCTATTCTGTGTAAGGTATTATGCATGGTATTGGAAGTACAGAGCTAAAATCTGAAATAGTCTTACAGTCTGATCTGAAATAGCTTACAGTTTGCTGAGTGAAATATAGTATGAAAATAGATAAATATACACATGAAAATTTGAGGAAGACTGAATTAACAAAGTTGGAATCATGAAAGACTTCCAGTAGGAGGTGGCTTCTCAGCTAAACCTTCAAGAAAGCTGAGGGCATGAATATGGAACAGTGAGTAATTTAACTGGAATTTTTAGTGTTTGAGGTGAAAAGAGAATGGTAGGTTGATTGCAGATCATCATAAATATAGAAATTTATGTGCCATAAGTAATGTGAATTTTTTTGAGGAGGGTAATTATTTTATTTGAACAGTGTGTTAGAAAGAGTAAGAATGAATTAAAAATGGAACTAGACCTTTTAATAAACTATTACAGTAACCCATCTGAACATTGATGAGGACCTGAACTTGGGTGGAGGCAGTGGTAGGCACTTAATTAACTGGACAGAATTGAATGTGCATCAAGAAATCAAGATTAAAAACCATGTTCAACACTTTATAAGTTGTAGGATATGAGAGATGCACAAGAACTGGCAGGGCAAAAAAAGAGACATTACTTAATTTGACAATATAATCAAAATTTGTGGCATAGTGATGTTTTACAATGGGATTTGGCTGTATTTCTAATAATATTGTCTAGTTCTAAGAATTAAACACTCAGTTCTCAGATCAAAACCAAAATATTGGTAGTAAAATCTCACAGAAAATAGTCATTTTTCCATTTGAAGAAGTCAACTTTATACTGTTCTTTCAGCCTGTTATCTTAATTTTTAAAATGAAAATATGAAAGTGATTATGTTTAAGTAATATACTGGTGGACCCACATACCATAACAATCAGATCCTTTCAGTCATGGTATTTTTAGTATTTGAGAATTAATAACAGTGATTATTTACATTGAAAACAAAAAAAGATCATTCCCTGTTTTGTTTGGGTTTTTTTTTTTGACAATATGACTAAAGATCACAGTTCTATAATAAGAATTGGGAAAAAGAAACACAGTGTAATAGGTAAAGAACACATTTGCTGTTTTTATTGGTGCCTTTTAGGGCAGTAATACTGAAAAAGGGGAATGCAAAAAAAAACAAAAAACAAAAACAAACAAAAACAGGATGGTGGCAACCCACATCTTTTTTTTAAGAGTACATAAACTCTGATTTTCTTTTTTATTGTGGCATGAATGATAACATAAAACCAAAAACATGAAAATATACAACTTATATTACACTATGTGTTATGAACAAAATATAAATCTATAACTCTATGTTATATTTACATAATTATTTCTCTTATTAAATTTCAAGTGAGATGGTAGGTTGCACATACTTTGTTTTAAGCTCCAGGCATTTGATTGTCTCTCTTCTTTTCCTTTTCACTTGTAAAATTCAAACTGTAAGAAGGACTAAGAGCTTTAGAGCCAATGGAGCTATATAAATACTGTTTTAGTGAACCAGTGACAGAAACACTGGGGGAGGATAGAAATCAATCAGTAGAAAACCCAACATGACATCATCTTCAGTCTGTGAAACTGACAGAAGAAAATTTTTAAATGTAAATACTCTAGAAGCCAAGCTAAACAAATACCCATGCCCTATAAGATAAGGAGCTACTTGAATCCACTTTAAGTGAACTTATTTTTTCTTGAAAAACCATACTTTTCTGTCAGTAACTTGGTAGATCAATATTTCATAAATCTACACATGTGAATACAGTATGTAATTATTTAGTTACAAGTGGACAATCCACCTAGTACAAGGGGTGAAAGTATAACTATTTTTATATTTAAAATGTGATATGAGAGGTTTTCTCAGGGACAAATAACTGCTCATGTCTTTGGATTAAGAAAAAAAAACTTCTGAAAGTGAAATGTTAAAAAAATTAAAGACAATTTACTTTCAAAGAATGATTTAAGAAAAATTTTATATGAATAAAACAAATCTTTGAATTCATATCATAAAAGAAGGACATTCTTTCATATTTATTGTTTGTAAGAGTATTTGGTTACCAAACTAATTATATACTAGAACAATGGAGTTCTTTTTGGGGTCTGATTACATTGCTGTTAATGCAGATGCTAAATGTACTTAAAATTTATTTGATTAACTTAAGGCATGAATGTATTGAGAAAAAGGTTTATATTTCATTCTATTGAGGTAACTAGCCAAATTATTAACAGCTTAAATATAAGCAACTTTAATCCACTTTCTCCATTGCTTGTCTCTTAAATATTCACCAAATATATTACATTGAACTGCTGTGTTTGGGAGGAGTGTGTACAGACACAAGGGGAGTAGTGGAAGGGATCAAGAGAGATGTCAGATTAACTAAGATATAGACTAATACCTTTGTTCTCTGTTTTAGATGAAAACTACCTTCTTTTCCTCCAGCTTGAACTATCATGGGTACCATGGTGTAGAAACAAAAGCAGGGAGGAAAAAAAAAGACTTTATGACATTAAAATATTGTCAACTAATCAAATGTAGAAAAAGCAATGAGTTAACATAGTAAGTTATGACTTTTCACCTATAAACTTTAAATCATTTCATAAATTAGCATGAATTTTTTTAAATATGGGAAAACTAGAACACAGAGTACCATCCAGTTAAATGGCAGAGCTGAGGAATATGATATAGGGCTCCTGGCTTGCTTTATGCTCCAGACCACATTTGCTTAGTCTTTCTAGGACTTATCTAATTTAATAAAATTTATGTCTGAGTTTAAAGTTTTGTTAAAGTTCACAATGTACAACAACTCAGAACAGAGGATGTGGTCTTCTCCCTTGGGTGGGAAAATTTTTTGTTATCTATTAATAAGGGTGTCACAATTGGCTCTAACCATGAATGCCTTGGTGGCACCTACCTGGAGCTAAAACAAAGTATTCTTGTAGCCCAAAGTCACAAAATTAAAACAAAGCATATTTATAACATGGTGGAAAATAAGCATCCAGCAAACGTGAGAGGTGAACCCACATAAGTCAGAAATAATTTGTTCACAAAGACAGAGAACAAATTTTTTAAAATCTGTTTTCACATTGTACTTAATAATGATATAAAAACAAGTGTCTAGTTTTTTCTTATCCAAACAGAGTGCTTAAAAAAAAGAAACAAAACAAAACAAAAAATTGGCTCTAGATGACTGTGGTAATTAAATAACTAAAATGAGTGATGAGAGAGCAGAAGTTAATTAAGATTGAACACAACACTCCCATTAATTCACTCCTTCATAATAAACATCAGAACTTGACATCGCTGAGGCCAAATTTTTTTAAAAGGGAGGGAAAAAAGATGTTGGGATAAGTGAGTTTTTTGTATATATATTTTATATATTTATATATATATATAGTTTTTTTGTACTATATATGTAAAAAGTTGGAGAAGGGAAATTAGTTTTAAATATCTTAACAGCTTTGTTGGCTGCATTTCCAATTCAGAATAGAATAAAATAGAATAGGGGAAATAAAATAAATTATACATAATTTACTAATCTGGGAACAGCTGACCATTATTATTATCATCATCACAACACTAGCAAGAAGAGGCAGTTCAACTGAAATATACAGTCATCAAATACAAACAGAAAAACAAAGGAAACAAAATCTCTGACATGCAGGATATGAATAGCTCCTCCAAGCAGAACCCCAGAGCAAGTCTTTTGAGAGAGAGAAAAATGAAAAGGATGTTTTGTTCCTATTCAGAGGTATAAATCCAAATTGGTGGGGGTGGTGGGCAGGTCAGGGAGTGGTGGGGTTGAGTAAAAAGATGGAGTGAATAGCATCGCACATCCAAATTACTGGTTGGTATATTGTTTCATGACCATTGTTGGCAATTTCCTTGGAAGGTCTGCATTTATTTGCAAAGGCCTCACACTTTCAATGGCCCTTTGGCAAGCAAAAAATAAACAAAATACTCATCACCTGTAGTCTCTTCTATGTGCACACCCTGCCTCAGGAGAATGTCTTCAGGATGTTTTTAGCAAAGGCAAGTTCAGCAGACAATGGTGGCTTGAGCTCAGATATTATCAATTTACTTTGGCTGTAGTTGTTTTTTAATTGAATCCTGCTGTCTACTATGTGAAATGATTGTTATTTTCACCATCACGAAATACAAAGAGACTCTCATCTCATCACAAAGAAAAATGGGGAGGGGGAAATTTAACAACAGCACCTTATAAAAAAAAAACAGATCCAATTCCTGGTTAGAGTGGAATGGAATGTTGAAGAAAAATGCTTACTCAATTTCTGCCAGAAGGCCATACTTACTCAATGTGAAGCATAATTTTACAGGCCAAAGTATCTTAGGAAAAACAAAATGAAACAAAATAAAACCTTCAAATAGCCAAAGGTTAGTGAAACTAATCATCAAAGGGAAAAAGGCATCTGCAAACAGGTTGTATATTGTTAGTGGCTTCCGCTTTATACATGCACACTTCTGTTAAATAGGACCACCAAATCCATCCAATGAAGATAATATTAGAAGTTTAAAAACAATTTCTGAGCCCCATACTTGATTAAGTTAAGTTGTCATTTGAAGTGCAAATTAAAGGTCAAAGTTACTTCCAGACCAGTCACTTAGAGGATGTGGGATTTCATCCCCAGATGTGGGTTTTACTCACAATGGTCCAATATTATTCTTATTAGTACCATAAACATACACACATACACACAAAAAATCCAAGGTCAGAAAATATTTTTCTCTAAATTTTTTTACGTCTCTTTCTCTCTCTCTCTCTCTTTTCACCTGAGAACGGCACCTACAGTTTCCAAAAAAGAAAAAAAAATTCAAATCTCACCAGCTGCTGGTATATTAGGTTCTTTAAGGGATTGTCTAAGACATAACACTGTCCTAAATGAAAAAGAACAGAAAACAAAAAAAATGAACTAGTTCAACACTTCAGTACAAATTTGGCACTTGCTCAAATATGCTCAAAGATGCAGTGTGGTGTGCAATAGACGAACCAAGTCCTCAATGAAGAAAATAATTGCCTATTGGGTGTCAGATGGCAGAAAAATAAAAATTAAAAAAAAAAACAGGCTCTCTTTCCCTCTTCCCCTCTCATATACTTCCACCCCTAAAATATGCAAAGGTATAGAGATGGAGACAGTGGAAGGGAGTCAAGAGAAGTTTATCTTTCTTTTTTCTGTCAGGTGCATTACCAAAACAAAAACAAAAAAAATTATTATTTTTTTTAAACTGTAGCACAAAACAACAAAACACATTCACAAGCCACTTGTTGGCACTGTGTACCTGAGTGAGAATTTCTAGAACATTGTAGAACAAACAGCCATAAAGTTTATTTAAAAAAAAAAAGAGTTGACGGGTAAGACTTCAGTGCTTGGATATAGCAGCTGAATTACTGGCATTATTTTACCCATAGCTTATTTCAATCTCTTGTTGTTGATATTGTTGCTGTTTTATTTTTTCTCCTTCCAAAGCCTTTTGATGCAGGCTGAGGTCTATTAGTCAGCTGATGTCCCAACTAGTTAAGACTAACAGTTAAAATAACAGTCAGTGTATGAGAAAGTTAATGTGCTTGGCCACTGGTAAGGATGAACCAGCTGGGGCTTCTTAGGTCCTCTTAAGGTCACAACAATTGATTTTTATCAGTTGGCTTGCCCAGCAATATGGTTTTCACTGTCACTTCCATAGTCCACATCTGGGTCATCCTCTTCTTCATCGTACTCATCATAGATTTCTCCATTGATATCATCAGCTTGCATCTCTTCCTTGATATGTGGCTCCTCTCCTTTTACACCATAAGTGCTTTGGATCACAGGCATCCCAGGTTCTGGGCTGCTGGATACACTTGAATGCTCAGAGGGCAGATGAGGGGAGGGCATTCCTGCCATGGCAATGGCTCCAGGATATACAACACCAGCAGTAGCAATTGGGATCTGTGCTTGTTGCCTATATTTGGAATATATAAAAAGGAGATTTTGGATACTTCAAGAGTTGTGATAAACTTACTCATGTCAACAATATTATTTTGGTCATTAGTATCTGACATCAAGCAAATGACTTTCAATAGTATTATTACCATATAATTATATATCCTCTTATAGCAATTTCCCCCTATCTTTTCTAAGCCTATGGTCAGGGAGACCAAGAAGGTCTTCAATCTACTCTATGATACTATTCAAATCTAGAGGTGAAAGAATTTTTATTGACATAAATATGATTAAGAGGAAAGTGAAAAGAACCCCAAATTGATAATGGAACATTAGATTCTGAGGGCAACTGTAATAAAAGGGACAAGGAGATTTACAGTAAAGATGGCTAAGGAATAACCATATACTCAGCTCATTCATTTATGTATGACTGTTACATGTATGATATTGTGCTAGGAACTAAAAAACATTAAGATGTGCACTTTTTCACATGGCCAGTATATATATCAGAGGCAGGACTTGAATTCAGGTACCCCTGACTTCAAGAACAGTTCCCTATCCATTACTCCATGTAACCCATGGAGTAATTATAATGCTTTTCATCATCTCTAGAGTACCTGACTGGCAGTTATTGAATAGCCTTGTACTTAGGTTTTCCACTTAACTCATGTTAAAATGGTATGTTGTTACTAAGCAAGTTACTAAGAGATTTTTCCTAATATAGAAGAAAAAAATAATGAATGGTCCATACCCAACATTAAAATATTGCCTCATCTCCTGACGTCTGTTCCGCATAATTGCTTTATATTCACCAATCCTCAATTTTTTTCCATCTACAAGACAGGTTCGCTTTGGCCTGGGCTTATACTTATAGTCAGGATATTTCTCCAGGTGTTGCTTGCTAAGTCGAGCCTGTTCTTCATAGTATGGCTGTTTTTCTAGGTTTGTCATTGCTTTCCAGCGAGAGCCTATTAAAAAAAAGTAGAGTTAGCATTCTACCTTAGGCATCTCAAAATATCCTAAAAAGAAAAAGCACTGATAAAAAAGGTAGAAATATAGGTATTAATAAATGAGTCTGTTATAGACATAGAATGAGAATCCTACTACTTTAAGAAGACAGGCTTTGCTATAGATCATGGGAAGCCGCAGAAATGACAGTACTTTATTGTTTTTAATTTCACATCAGTAATTAAATCAAATTTCCCAGCAAAAAACATTATTAATTTAAATAGAAATATTCTTCAATGTGACACTAAATTCTGATATAATGTAAAAAATCATCTTATGTTTGATTGTGTGTTTTGATTGAATAAAACTTCAAAGAACTAGTTATACCTTCATTCATCTATGCTCTTCAGTTTATTGACTGTTTTAGACTAAGAAGGATACAAGGAGGAATAAATTGTGATCCCTGCTTTCAGGAAGCTTCCAAGGGGCAGTTAGGTGGCACAATGTATAAAGCACCAGCAATGGAAACAGGAGGACCTGAGTTCAAATCCAAACTCAGACACTTAATAATTACCTAGCTGTGTGACCTTGGGCAAGTCACTTAATCCCATTGCCTTTAATAAACAAAAAAATATAAAAACAGAAGCTTTCATTCTAGCAAGGAAAGAAATGGCATGTACAAAATAAACAAAAGACAAAGCAGAATATAATAAATAAGGGTACAAAACAGATAAAGGAGACTTCATTTTTTATTTACCTGTGGTAATAATACACTATTTTATAGAAAAAATTTTTGTTGATCTTGAAGGTAAGAGGGAAATATGGTACAAGGACAAACACATAAGGTATAAGGAATGGTTTAATCAAAGGTAAGGAGATATAAAATTGTAGGATATGTTGGGAATTGGATTTATCCAGGAGGCTAAAGCAAATTTACATTGGATTTTTAACTTCTCTAATTGGGTTATCCAACAAGAATGAGAAATTGGAATTTCTGTATCAGGTACTTAGGAAAAAATCCTAAGAAATATTAGAACACTGCAAAGTCTAACTTTATAAAAACTCAACTATGAGAAGATGAATTTGTAAGAGAAAAGATTCTTTCCCAGTAGCCTTTTATATCTCTTCTGTGAAAAGAGAAATTTTGTTATATATTCTCTAGAACCATCAATGGTTTGTCAGTTATTAAAGCTTTCCTTTAGTTTTCTTTTCCTTTTCATTATTTTAATCATTATGTGTATATCATTATAGTTCTGCTTATTTTTTGTTCTAAGTTCAAACATATCTTCCTATTTTTTAAAAAAATTGCTGACAGTAATGAGTTTTAAGTTTTGAATTAGTTATATGTCATGACTGAATTTGTATGAAACATCTGTTTTACTTGAGGTGAATAAACATGCTTATAATACAAGTGCTGCCTTCATTAAGTAAGGATAAAACCAAGGGTTCACATTTTATATTTAAATTTGACAGAAAGATTTTAACACATTCCAAGGCAAATCGGATTAATAAGGAAATACAGTAGATTGCATTTCCTCCCTTCCTGTAACCTTATTTTCTATAGATTCATAGGCAGTGAGCTAGTTGCTTATATTCATGTCTAAACTGTAGTGAGCAGTTCTATGGGAATAGCAAAATTATTGTACAATAATTATTTAAATAATATCTTCCCCACTTTAGTATGGAACAGAACCTAAACTTGAATTGTGACTTTTATAAAAGTTTGTTTACTGTTTTGCTGCACAAAAATTCTGCATTCATATACTAGGTTTTTTTTTAGTCATTCCCAAACTGATGGATATTTAACTTTGTTTCTAGTTCTTTGTCACTACAAAGAATACTTTACAATTCATTATTTCAGTTAAAACATTTTTCCTTGTTTTTGTTTGTTTGATTTTGTGGAAGGTTTGATTAGAAGAATGTCTGAGATGAATCCAATAGTCTACTAAATTTGTGTAAACCCTTAACAACTATAACATTTCAAAATATTAAGATCATAGCATGAAAAAATTCCAAAATAGACCTATTGCAAGAGTGTTCCATAGATTGGTATTTGTAAAGATTTTTTTTGTACTCATCTTGAGAACATTCAATGGTTGAATTGGATATGAGATGTTAATAATTTAGAATTAAATATCCAGATAATATGACCTGACCATCAGGATTTGTATTGCTGATACGATAACAATTGCTGATATGAAAACAATAAATCCAAATGTTATGTTATTTAAGTTACTTGAGTTTTTTAATTGAAGAAAGAATAAAATAAATGCAGCCTCTTTCAGGTATAGGCTTTTATGCTATGAGACTTGGCTTTGTGCTCTTTATTCCCCCCCACCCTGAATCAGAACCATGTATATCTATAAATCTAAATAACACATATCTGAACATGTACATGTATGTATATAACAAAAGGTGGATGTATTTCTAACATGAAATTATAGTAAAGAATATTTTGTGTTTTGCTTTTCCTCCATGGCTTCAGATCATATTACCTACTCTAAATGTACCCATTTACAAAGAGGTACTTTGAAAGGATGGCTATTAGCAATACAAAGTGAAGTTACTTATCACATGAGATAAGCAAAATAAATAAGCTTTATGAACTTTGCTTTGATGACTCTGGAAGTCAACAAAAGGCAACAGTATTAGTTCTTAGGTGGATAGGGCTATCCTTCTGTTTATCTTCTCAGAGCTAATATACCTAAATAGTTTTAAATACCCTAAATGGGCTTTTTCAGATTTGTGCAGGGTCACACCACTCACTTACAGATAGAGTTGATTCCCCCATATGAACTATAATATAAACAATAACAATATCAGTTGTATCAAGGTCTATAACTTGCATTAGAAAATTTATTGAAATGATTTAACAATGAACAGTAAAAACTTCCAAGAAATTTAATTTTTTTTTTGTTTGCTTTACTCAAACTAGAATTGGAGGGAGAAGGGTGAAGGAAGAAAAGAGCATGATTTCTGATTGACCTAGTATATCTGTGACCTCAACAAAGGCACCAAGGAACTGGGATTAGTCTTCCAGAGATGAGAACTCCCACTGCTGCCACCTGAAGGGAGATTTTATTTGGAAATTCTTTATGCCCATGACATCACAGGTGCAGTCCCTTTCTCTATTATTGTAGGTTAGCTCAAATTAAAATTTTAATTCAAAATTTATTATAAAACTATTAAAGTTATATATCTGGAGAAGGAAATGGCAAACCCCTTCAGTGATTTTGCCCCCAAAACCCCAAATAGGGTCATGATTGAAAAAAGACTAACCCCCCCAACAATGCTTGTACACACAAATGTCATAAGCGTGTTCCTTTCTCTCATTTTGTATTTAATCATTGCTTTGTAAATATATCACGTATATTTATTCAATGCATATATTTATAGAACAATAAATGCATATTTATGCATAAAATATTATATATTTACATATAATATCATACGCAAATATGATTTTGGTTTTCTATAAGTATATCTTATTATACCTAAATAAATATATTATTATATATAAATATATAATAATAAATATACATTTATAAATGAATGAATAAATGGAATTTTTAAGGTAGGCATAATCTAACAATTCAATAGCTCATAATTTTCCAATAAGTCACAACTTATCCATGTATGTCTGATCCATGCAATGCTTCTTCATGAAGAGGCATTTTTTAAAAATATTTCATGCATTACCATAGCCAAAGAAATAACCAGCTAGTGACCAGACTACTAATGAGAAGAAAGTTCTGTTGCTGGTTGCATACTCAAAGTATTCCCAACCACCTCAGAGCTTGCCAGAGCTTGTACTCATGGAAACATAATACAGAACCAGAACTTTGAGAAAGAAGAGTAGGCATATTTCATTAAAATGGTGGTTAGAGAGAGAGAGAGTGTGTGTGTGTGTGTGTGTGTGTGTGTGTGTGTGTGTGTGCGTGTGTATGCGCGCATTGTATATTTTTTTAGGATTTTTCTATGTGATACAGAAATTCCACATTCTTATTCTTGCTGGATAAACCAGTTAGAGAAGTTGACAATCCACTGTAAATTTTGGAGCACAAACACTTCTTTATATAGTGTTAGCCTATGACATGTGGCTCCAGAATGGAAGATTAGGAAACAAAATACATACAATTTATCCTGTGTCCTATGCAAATCTTAGTCACCTGGCATGAAAAATGAATATATCCATTACAAATATGGATATATTTGATATGTAAGATATTTTGTATTTTTAATTAAAAGTATGTATTGAAAAATTTCTTTACTTAAGTAGTAAACAGGACTTCCAAAATTTAATCTTTAATAACAGATAGAAAAGTTAAAGAAATTATAAGTTTAAAAATTGAATATGGATATCACAGAACTTCTTGAGCCGGAATCAGTATTGCATTCAAGTTCTGACTGACACTTATTACCTGTGTGCTCATGGGAAAGTTAAATAAACCTGTTTAAAAGTTCCTCTGCTAAAAAAAAGGATAGATAATGCTGTTTCTATCTACTTCACAATTTTGCTATAAAGCAAGTTTTATAAACTTTATAATATTCTGCAGAATACTTTATATTTAATTACACTTCTAATTCCATAATTTGCAAACTCATTAGGGGTTTTTGTGTTTGTTGTCTTTCCCAGGAGAATTAATTTTCTATTGATTATTATTTCACTTTACTCCATCTCAAGCAAGGTATTTTCCAACCACATTGGCCTCATTTCTTTCCCTAACATGACACTGTTTCCTGCCTTTGTCCTTCTGCACAAGCTACTTTCCTCCAAACCTCAACTCAAGAATCAAAGTGCTTTCTCCATACCTCTTCAAAAGAAATTTTGTGTTTGCTCTGTATGTATCTTGTATGTTCTTATCTTTATCTGTTTCTTTGGAATGTAAATTCTTTAAGTACAAAGAATTTTTGCTTTTTTTTTGTTCTTGCATCCCTAGTATATTACCAGTAACATAGTCAGTGCACCATGAATGCTTGCTGAATTGAATTATTAGTGGTAGTAAATGTCTATTATGTTAATTTCCTTTCTGGATTGGATATATGCTCTTTTGAACATCTCTCATGGTCCTATTATCTCCACTTTATAAATGTGAAATGATTATTTTTCAAAAGACATTGTTGATACAATGGCAAGAATTCAAGATTTTCTGACAGTCTGGTCTATGTTTACTCCATTAGAATATACTGGTACTTAATGTTTTATTCTAAGTTCTTTAAGGAAGCTTCAAAGTATCATCATTTCAGCATGTTCTTTCCTTTGATTTTTCTTGTTATAAATAGCATTTGTCATATTGTAAAGAAATGTGTTTTGCTTAAGAAGTCTAATACTTATGAAAATAAAAAAAATGATTATCATTGGGATATTTTATGAGCAATATCAAATAGAAAAAATATATTTTGATGTATTTAACACTGAATATCTAGAAAATAGTTTTGATTTTGTTGTTGTTGCTGTTTTTTATATGGATATTTTCATATCAGAGTAGATTTCCTTGGTCTGTATACAATAAAACAAATCATTCTAATCAATAAAGTAGGGGGGTTTGTGTGTTATTTAAATGATAGCCAAAACTTATTTGGTTACTTTGATGGCATCTATTTATTAGCATATTAATCCATAACAATAGTGTCTTCACAAATATGTTACTGAACTGTAGCATTCATGAAGAACATTTTATATGAATGGAATCCTAAGGAGTATAAATCCAATAACTGAAGAACTGTGAGGCAATACAACTAATCAGAACAGAGTAGGAAAAGCATACTATACTGAAACATAATAATTATAATGAAAAGATTTGAAATCATAAGTTATTGGTTGTTATTTCTCCCAAATTTCTTTAGATTCTCATAGTAAATTTGTGAGTTGAGCAGAGAGGATCTTATGATTCCCTTTTACAGATGACGAAAAAGGTTTTTAGAAACCATGACTTTCCTAAGGAAACAAGACTATTAAATTACTGGACTAGGAATCAGAACAAAGAGGGAGATGATGACATAAATAAAGAAATTTCTGTCTTCCAATTGCAAACTAAAGTAATGTAACTTTTTGAGTAAATAAAAAACATTTTCATTATCAACTACTGAAGATGGAAATGATGCAAACAATGTCAGGCACCTTTGACATAGGAAGCATGTCGCTGTATATACATATAGATGTAATTTATATGAAAGGAAAAAACAGGAGAACAAAATAACAAAACTATGTGATAATGACAAGTACTACCTCTGTCACCTCTTGGGCATTCTAGGATCTAGCCTTGGCAACCAGCCATATTGACAACTTGCCTTGGTGCCAAGCAAATGAATTTTTATGGGTATGACTTTAAAGTACTTTAAATACAACTACGAAATCAATACAGACGTTTTTCAAAATTTTATACAGCAATGGGGTAAATTTTTGCTAACTGTATATGTGTATTTTTGTTAGATTAGTCATATTTCTGGGGGATTTTTGGTCATGGTATAGTTCATATTTTCTAAATATCCCTTGAAAAATGTTGACCCATTCCCATCTATTTTTTTTAGGTTTTTTTTTTTTGCAAGGCAAATGGGGTTAAGTGGCTTGCCCAAGGCCACACAGCTAAGGCAATTATTAAGTGTCTGAGACCAGATTTGAACCCAGGTACTCCTGACTCCAAGGCTGGTGTTTTACCCACTATGCCACCTAGCCGCCCTGTCTATTTTCAATAGAAAGAAAATTCCTGTGAACCCTGAACAAACTGTGGTACAGTTCCCTCCAAACAAACCAAGAATGGATGGTGGAAAAAAATCCATTTTAGATACCTCACAAAGAGATGAAAATGCCTACTTGATCTGGGAGTCTCTAGTTACTCATCCTGGGCCAGTTAAGAGGGACCTGCTGATTTCAAAAGATCAGTCTTTTGCAATCAAAAGGAGGCCTTTGAAATATGTTTATCAAGGAGGACATTCAGGCATTTCTCTTGATTGCAAAGGAAGAAGGTTCAAATCAGAAAATAATATTTGAAGTTCAAAATAAAGGAAACATCTCACATTGTCTTAAAGAGTTCCCTTTTCCTTCTAAAGCTGACAACAAAACATGGAAGAGCTTGAACTGAGCTACACTGTCTGTCACCTCCATGGGATCTGTAATGAATTTGCACATTTTACTCCAACTACTGTATGTCTAATCAAAAAAAGATGTCCCCATATCCCCCTGATCTAGCGCCAAACAGTAAAAGGTGATTCCTTATGTTAACAATTTCAGCAGAATGGCTTATTAAAACCAGATTTTAGGGTATTATAAAATGCTTAGAAGCCCTTTAAAATGTCAACTAGGATCCCCAGAGACCACGTAAAATGTCAACCCAGCTCAAGCGCCTGTTTTAAACAGAATGAATTAGCAGCGTGCTGTCGGAGGTTGTTATCCAAAACAATCAAGCTCTCTTTGTACTTTCTGTATGAAATGAGCCCCTCACTCAGAATAATCTTGTAGATTTCAATAGATGACTTATTTATTTAGGACTAAATATTGAGGTCATCCCCCTTATACAGTCCCCTTGGTTAATCTGTTTTCTGTATAAATGTTATCTTTCTAATCAACCCTCAAAAACTAGTAAATTTAGGCAATATCCTTTTCTTGTTCTATGAAAGGGGACATGACATTACTAAACTATACTACTTTAATTATAGTATACTCTTTTTTCATATAAAAGTATTATCTTTCTTGCTTCATTTAGAGATTATGGAATATTTCACAAAAAATCATTTTGCTTCATTAATTAAAACCCTTTATTCTAATTATCACATAATCTCAGATGTCACCAAAGTATAGCTTATACTTGAATTTTAAAAAAAGCCTCTCTATAACACAACAGATAAATGATTATTAGCCTTTGAAACCCTCCAACAAGAGGTAGGCCATCATCACTTGATTAGATATCTCTAGATGTTACAAAGTTTTTCCTTAACACAAGATTTCTTTGCACCTCTCAACCATATCTCTAATTTTGTCCCGAGCCAAGCATAGTAAATTTAGTGTCTCTTCAGTATGACTGCTCTTCAAATACTGGAAAATATTTATCATTCCAACCACATAACTCTGTTCTTGAGGGTAAGCATCCCCACTGAAATGATCTCAATACTCATCTAGTATGATTATAAAGTACTTTGCAATCTTGAATGCCTACCTAGTATATGCTTTACAATTTAACAACCCTTCCTAAAATTTGGTGCCCAAAGCTAAAGATAATCTTTCATATATGCTTTTGTTGACTCAAATTGATCCTGTAGTCCACTAAACTCCCACACAAACCATTATTTTGATCTTTTCCTCTTATGGTACTTGTGAAGTTGGTTTTGTGAAGCAAGGTGTAACACTACATATTTGTGCTTTATAAACTTAAAGGATTTTTTTTGAATAATGACTGTTATTCATTGTCTTAGATACACTTTTAGCTTTATGTTGGCTGCAGACAAGGTAAGCATTCCATCTATTCCTTTATACAAGAAGTAGAGAGATCACCCATAAATTCCAACAGGGTCCTCAATTGACTGTGTCTCTTTCTTTACAAGCTGACATTAAAACATTAATGACTTCTTTTTGGCTCTGTATGGATTCAACCAATTATGATTCCATATGTATGTATATACAGATATATATATATATATATATATATATATATATATATGTAGATTTTCTACCTCACATTTCTCCATATTTGTCATGGGAAAATGTGGAATTTTGTCAAATATTTAGCTAAAATTAAAGGAACATTTTTTTTTAGCTTTTGCAAGGCAATGGGGTCAAGTGGCTTGCCCAAGACCACACAGCTAGGTGTCTGAGGCCAGATTTGAACCCAGGTACTCTTGACTCCAGGGCTGGTGCTCTATCCACTGGGCCACCTAGACACCCCTTAAAGAAACATTTATAATCATCTTGTCCTCAAGTTTAGTAACTATTTAAAAAAAAACCCAGAAAATGAAATTAAAATAGAAACAATTGTTCTTGATGAAGCCAGGCTGGCTCTTTGTGATCCTCAATGAGTTTTATTTACTGGATGTTAATCAGAACATTAATAATGTTCTGAAGTGTTGACAGAAATTGAAGTCAAGTTCACTAGACTGTAGCTTGCATAATCCATTTTTTTTTTTTAGTTTTTGCAAGGCAATGGGGTTAAAGTGGCTTTCCCAAGGCCACACGGCTACGTAATTAAGTGTCTGAGGCCGGATTTGAATTTAGGTACTCCTGACTTTCAGGGCCTGTGCTCTATCCACTGCGCCACCTAGCTGCCCCCTCATTCTTTCTTTAAAAAAAAAAATCTTGACTATTTTTATCTAGCCCTATATTCACTCCAACTTATAATTTTGAATTCAGCAAAAAGCTATTTTAATTTTAAAATACTATAAAAAATTTAGAAATATGTCATATGTTTACATACTACACACATATATATTTAGAATATATTAATTTAGGTTTGTATTATTTATTTTTCCATAATTCTTTTTTTAATGAAGCACAATATAATTATACAAAGAAAAAAGAATTTGTACTCTAAAGATCTCAAAATATTATTAATACATATAAATCCCCTAAACTCAGATGCAGAGACAAAGATTATAAATTCATAGAAGATATAAGCATTTGCTCAGTGTCTGTTGAATGGAATCTTATTTAAGAACATGGCTTACCAACAGATAAATACTAATACCTATTACATTTGAGAAAAAGGAACCATTTACTATTTATTTTCCAAGAGCAATTTATTGGTACAGTATAGTATTTATTTTCTCTTTTCAAGATGAGCTCTTAGAATACAGAAATATATTTGAACTTGTTTATGATGTTTATAATGTAATATTTTATTATGATATTGATAGTGATGATAGAGAGGACATTGAAACAGGAAGCAGTATGAAGTGAAAAAGAAACCTTTCCCTTTTTCCTAGGACTTACACTGAAGTCTTAACTTCAACGTTTCTTTTAAAAATGGTAGATTTTGTATGTAGATATACAATTCTACATACATAAATACTAAAATTGTTGAACAAAAACCACATTAATTATGGAAACAATTTTCTTTTTACTGTACAAATTTATATTATCACTAAAAACAACCCCAGTATTTATGTACACTCTTTATTTTAGTAGAGAACCTGAATTATTCTGACCTATAAATCTTTTTACTACAAATTGAAAAAACTGCAAATTAAATTATGCTTATTTTAGCTATGACTAATATAGCTCTTACCCAGTATCTTGCTGATATTGGAATTGTGCATATCAGGAAAGGCTTGAAGGATTTTCCTCCGTTCATCTTTAGCCCATACCATAAAAGCATTCATGGGACGCTTGATGTGAGGTTCATTGCTCCCACGCCCTCTGGATTCCCGATAAATTCTGGACTCTGATACCCCAGCACTTCCTAAAAGAAAGTAACAAGCAAAATCACACAAACACACAAAATTATTACAGGTTTAAGTTCACCTTTTAGGAACTTTCTTCAGTGAATTTTGAGATCTTTTTTAAAGGATTAACCCTTCTCTATTAAAAAAGTTTTGGGAATGTTTTAATCATGTCATGTTAATAAACAGTATATTTATGTTTTGAATCACAGTGTCACATTTCTTCCTTTAATGAACCTCATGCTACTCCTCCATTTATTTTTATATTAGTTCAACAATTGTATGTTGTATGATTTCTTCTCTAAGTTGGACATGGTAATTTTGGTTTGGGGTCGGCAAACCATAATTAGTGTTTAGAAAGAATTAGAAATAATGAAAAAGTTAAAAGTCCTTTTTTCTAGCATGAAAAATACAAATGCAGTCAGTTTTGAGTGAAACATAATAATGGAAGAGGAAATTTCTGGGGAACTTAAAAGATTGTTATTTCCTAAGAATACATGTAACTTGTTTCTAAGCATGGGTTCTTTAAAATATAGTTACCATTAGATGAAAATTCACAAACAAAATGCAAGATGTCTTAGTTAATAAGTGACAAACAAACATCTCTAGTATGTGTTTGAGTTTCATTTATTTATTTGAAATAACATGCTTGTAAATGCACAAAATGGCATAGTAATGATAGACTATAAAGTGAAATAGACATCTGAAAGTGATAGGGAAAAGAGAAAATGCATTAACACATAGTTACATATGCAAAATACATAAACATAGCTTTAAAATATATAAAACTATACACTTAAGTAGCTTTCCCTCCTATCAGTTGAATTAATCCAAAGAAATTGTATAAAAATAAGCATTTCTTCAGAGTAACTCAGTTGGTAGAACTTCAATAAGCTAAATTTTACCAGTGTTAACTCACACCCTTACTGTGAAAGGTACCTTTGGAAGTCACATTAGCTCCTCTAGGTACTAAAATACTCCATATTAGTATGCATTAAGTTACTGTCTCATTACAGTAATGGTCTCAGACAAGTTAATACAGCTTCCAAAGTTACCTAACTTAGGTGATGAAGAGAAAGAATGAAACCCAGAATTGTACTTAAAATACTATGTAACTGGTTCTCAATGACTACATTTACAACAGATGCAGCACATCTGCCATTTTACTGGTCAATGAAAATAAAGAGTGAAGCTTGGTAGCTTCCAGTACTTTGGTTAATTATAAATGAACTACTTGCATTTATTTACATTTTCCATAAAGAAACAAGTGAAATTCACTGAGACCAGCAGATCAATATAGTTACTCATTTAGTAATAAAAATTTGGGGGTTAAAGGACCATTATTAATTAGACAGGTCAACTAGGAATTTTTCATTTTTTTATATATTAGCTGGTTTGGTTTATATTCATAAAATACTCTGATTTCATTAAAGTTTGAAGGCATATTAAACATATATGAATTTTTTTAAAGGAGGGGGAAAAAGGGGGCATCTAGGTAGCACAGTGGATAGAGCATGGTCCATGGAATCAGGAGTACCTGAATTTCAATCTGGTCTTAGATACTTAATAATTGCCTAGCTGTGTGACCTTGGGCAAGTCACTCAACTCCATTGCTTTAAATAAATAAAATCTTTTTGATGTTTTAAAACTGATATTCATTCAAGTAGATCTCAAAGTAGTTCGATGATTTAAAATTTTCATACCATATTAAAAATAAGTAATGTTCTTTTTAGTAATAAAACTAAATTTATCTTTTAAAAGTGACTTTTTATCCTGGTGGCCTTTGTGTGTGCTGTCATACATCACCATTTAAAGTGCTGTTGATTTATTAATTTCTTCTTAGAGAAGAGTAAAGTGATGAACCAGTCTAGCATTATAACTATCATCATCATCATTATTGATGATATATTAACTGAAAATTCAACTACATTTTAGAATTTTTCTTTCATACCAAGTATCCTTTTTAAATGCTAAAAATTTCAAAGATTTTTCCCTTTTGACTTTTTTTTGGGGGTTTTGCAAGGTAAATGGGGTTAAATGGCTTGCCCAAGGCCACACAACTAGGTAATTATTAAATGTCTGAGACTGGATTTGAACCCGGGTACTCCTGACTCCAAGGCCAGTGCTCTATCCACTATGCCACCTAGCCGCCCCTCCTTTTTGACTTTTGCAAAAGACTTGAACCATTCCCCTATCTCCTCTATCTCTGCTTCACCCCAAATCAAACACTCTAAGATACCAATAATTTCTTCCAAAGCTATGCATTAACTTAATTTGATATCTTAAACTGCCCCCAATATCATAACCCCCCAAGATCACGGAATGTTATAACATTCTCAGGCTATGAAAAACTGTGTATCCTAGGCAGAATAATAATGTTGATAATTAAAAATAATAATAATAATCTGTCCCAATAACAAACTCCTATAATGTGTGCCAAAGCCAAGTTGCCCAAAGAAACAATCATAAATGCAGTCAATATTATGCATGAACTCAACCACATGTGATTTGACTAGTTAGCACCCCTAAACCTTCAAGGTTAATGAGGCAGGGTCTGTTAAGATCTATATCACAAGTAGACATTTTTCTCTCTAGAGGAACAATACATTCTTAAACTTTATTGTTGTTGAGAATTTGTATCCCAAGGATACTGGTGCTTTTATTAATGAGTAGAAGGCTGGGGAAAGATCAGAAGCTAGGTAGCCATGGTAAAGCATATGTATGCCACCTCTTTCTCATTTCCAACACCCACTTTCAACTTGAAAGTTGTTAAGTTATATAATATTTTGAAATAGATTCTACTAGAATATACATTAATTGTACATTGAATTTTGCTTTCACCTTCTAATAGCACAGAGATAACATTTACTATCTATTCTCTTAATAGTAATGTTGGTGAATGGGTTAGAGAGTCTAATCATCTTTCTGACCCTTGGAATTAACCACATGAAACTAGAATGGCCTCTTACTGGAAAATTATTATGCACACATCTTCCTTTCCTTTTTCTTATACCTGTATAGCCACATAAAACTATATATTAATTAATATATAATAATATTAACTATGTTTAATCAAATCTATAAAAGGCCCTTGATACTTGAGCCAGGTTTATATTAGTCAGATATAGTTTTTAAGAAATGAGTCAATTATATGCATGAATTCAAGCCCAAGACATACATATGTATGAAACAACTAGTTAAGGAAAACTTTTTTTGCCTCAAACAGCCATAAAATTTCTTGATTTCTATTTTCAGTTTGTGTAGATTTGATTTTAGAGTAGGATTAGAAAAAAGCAAAACAGATCAACAACAGGTATGATCTGAAGATTGTTCCAAAATTTTGTCTGACTTAAAGTCTAAGTATAGTTTAAGAGGAATTGACTTCTTTCTTAGCTCATGGAGTTTCTGAATTGATTAGTTGTCACCTTGGATAGCTTAAAAAATTCATATTCTTTGGTAGAAGTTATAAGGTGGAAAGTTTTCCACATGGGTTATAGGGACCACAAATCTGGATAGCTGCTGTGAAAGCTAGGGCAAAAGAATGAGAATTTGTTGATTGGTGAAAGTATACAACGGTATTGAAATATAAATGGAGCATTCAAAATGAGAAAACAAGAGACATTCCTGATGATAAATATTGATGATTGATAGCCTTTACTTAGTATTTACAGCAGATGCTCTGTTAATACAGCAAAAATTCATTTGTATGAACCCATTTATTTCATAAACTGATAGAGCTGGTGGGGACTTTAGTTAGAGGATATTGAATCAAATATCCTTATTTAACAGAAGAGGAAACTGGCTCAAAAAGGTGAAACAATTTGCCTAAGGTCATATAGTAAGTTAATGGTAAAGTGAGTATCAGAAATCAGAACTCCTGCCTTCCGATCTAATACTTCTTCCATTACATCATTTCTTTGTTTTAACTTGTCATTTTTATAATTGGAAATATACCATGATCAAGTTTTGTTCTTGGTAAAAGACATTTATAAGGTATTAAAAAAAGCTATGGATATAAAACTCTGGAAAATGTGTTGTAAGTACACGAAATAAGGAATGAAGGAATGAGGTGATCCTTGATGTTTAAAAGGAAAAAATTTGCATTTGATTGCAATAAGTAGACTGCCTACTACTGGGAACAAATAATTTTTACTAACCATCAGAATCTCCACTCATATTGAAATCCATCATGGCATGGCTGAATTTTCCTTCTTCATTCTGCTTCACTGCTAGTTGCTGGGTCAGACTCTCTAATGTTGTTTTGTCCTGAAAAACAGTGATGAGATAAATGTAGTTATGAGGAATATTCAAAGACAAAATAATCATACCAACTACCAAATGGGGAGAATGAAAGCAAATGATCCAGGTGATTTTTCAAGGAATTTCAGGTTGTAGAAGCTATTATAGAGGTTTGGAATTTATGTTTGATATGACTAAGGAAACAAACGTTTGGTTCCTTGGATTCAAACTTCCCAAATCACAAAATGCGCATAGAAATCTCATGGAAGCAACCTGCTTTTTGACATTTCAAATGTCTGCTTCATTTCCAGCCAGACTGTTGAAGTATAGATGTGGCATTGGGCCCAAAGAGAGTCCTCCAATAATCAGGTGACTAAATAATAGAAACATAATTCACAGTAGTGCCCTCTGTTGCCATCTCCCTAAAAGCCATCTGCATTCTTCATGCAAGGGTAATGAAGATGCTTAAATATTCATTGCTAATTGCTTGTCAAGTCTCTGTACATCAAATGTGAATGCCTAGTACTTGGACCACAATTTGATTTGGACTGCTAAGCCAAAATATTGAATTGGCGAATTGTTTGAGACACAAATATACAAAAATTAGATCTGTAAAGACTTCAAGTCATTTAAAAGCATGCAGATTATGATTTGCATTCATGTAGAACATGCCACTACAAACTATCCTTTCAATTTTTTTGGTAAGAAAAATGTTAGATCTTAAATATATTTATGTTGAACATGGCACTATATCAGATCTGGAAAGTGGTTTATTTTAAGGATGCTAGAAGACTGTAATGGTCAATTTATATCTTTCTCATCTCTTCTGTATTGTTCAAAGGATGGTAGGTTTCCATTATATTTCTAAGATGGAAATTGAGTCTCATTCAATTTTGGCATTTTTTTCTTTTTCTGATGGCCAATTCTATTTTCTGAAGAATATTTCTATAATCTGTACATGTGAACTGCATATATTATATTCTGTGCTTGTGCAATTAGAAAAGACACTAACAAATGGAGATCTCCTAGGAGAAATATCCTAAGATAATTTATTTCACATGTAAAAGATCCAACCAAAATTCCCACTAAGAATCAATGAGAACAGTTTTTGAATCCTAAATATCTTCATTGAGGTTTCTTTAAGAAACATTACAATAATGTCACAATTGCTGAATAAAGGCATTTTAAAACAATGACATTATGTCCTATTCATCAATGATATTTACTTAGGATGTAGTAAGAATTTTTAATGTTTCTGAAGAAGTTTCACGTAATACTAAAAATTGAAAGTAATTTAACTCAACTTCTTTGATCTAGAACTGCCAGTGTTAAAATAGATTAACCATTTCAAATATAATCAACCTAAAAGGATTTTGTTTTGAAATTGAAATTTTCAGCTACTTAATATGTTCAAAGTCTCTTTTGCTTGGGAAGGTTGGATAGTATTGAGTTGAGTTCAACAGTACCAAGGCCACTAGCTGAATAGATGTCTTTTTGCATTAAATGTAGCTCTTAAGACAGAAAGCAGCTAAATCTAAAAGCACATTCCATCAACATGATATGATAGGCCCTGGGTCAATGAATACTGTTCTTTACTATCTATGGGAAGCACACTGGGTATGGACCATTTATCAGATTTTGATTTAACAGTCTATAGGGCTTTTAATGTTACATATTTTCTAGAGACTTTCCAATTCTGAAGGGAAGTTTTTCAGAACACTGAAGAAAAATAAAGGAAGTAAGAGTAGAAGAAAGAAACGTCAGACAAATACTGAGATTCTGAGCTCAGCTCCATGGATTTTGTTCTGTCTTAGCAAGAAGCTAGAATGAGCAAGTGATCAGAGGGGGGAAAGTCACACTCAGTTTTTAGCAACAAGGTGACCTCTAACCTACTACTACTAAAACATGCAGTATAATGAAATAATTCAATTAGTCACTGTAAAGTGGAAGTTAAGATAATTCTCAGAGGATGTCACTGTGAAACAGTAGATGTCAAAACAGTCAGCTGTGCTTTTCTTCTGCCCCTTTGCGCTGTGACTTTAGTTAACCCTCAGGCACTCAGAAAGGGAAATGGAGAGAGGAGGAGGTGGAGAACATGGCATGTGCCTTTAATTATGATACATTACAACAACACGTGAATCTGAATGGCAAGGTTGCCAGACTTCAGCAAATACTAGCTGAGATTAAAAGAAGAAGACAGATATGTTTTGGTATAAGGGTGAACAGTTTTTTAAACCAAGTGGAGAATAATTATATAATTCCACATAAAAATTGTCACTTGACTGAAAGTTTGAATGAATGAATGAATGAATGAGAGACTGATTTGATGTGTGAATGGGCAGAAGAGAGAGCTGGCTTTACAACAGCTTTGAAGGATTTAAATTAAAATGAGATATGAGGTGAGAGGAAAGGAAGTGAGCTGATTATGAAGTCACATGGTTATTGAAATATAAATGAAAACCAGAACTGATTTGATGAGTAGGCAGTCAAATGCACTGAGAAGGTCTCTGCTCCTCCTCAACCAGGTGCCACTGTGCTTGAAATTACACCACCGTGGAGTCAGTCTTTTGGCTTCTTTTGAGAGTTGTAAATAGTATGGAGGAAGAGGAGACTTCCTTTGGGGGTTCTAATATTCAAGACAGAGCTAAAGCTACCAAAGGATATGGTAGCTCTGATATACCAATATTAATTAAAATCTTAATTTATATCAAAAATTGTGTTGAATGTTTTAAGAAAAACTAGCCAGGTATGTGTTCAGAGGATAAAGTACCAGGCCTGGAGTCAGAAAGACTCATCTTCTTCAGTTCAGATATGACCTCATACACTTATTAGCTGTATGATTAGGGCAACCCTGTTTGCCTCAGTTTCCTACTCTGTAAAATGATCTGGAGAAGGAAATCACTATAGTATCCTTGCCAAGAAAACCTCAAATGGGATCAGAAAGACTGTGACATGACTGATAAAATGAATGGCCAATAATCAAGGATAACCAGTACTTCATAATATCAAGAGTGATACATTCAGTCACTTAATTTTTGTAGAAAAACTAAATTTATATTTAATATGAATTTTTAACAAAGAATTTGTCTTACAAACAAGTTCATTATAAATTCTTAAAGAACATCTCCAATTATGATTCTGGTTTCTCTGATCAGAAAAGGGAACTAGTGTAATCAAATGGGGAAAAAATATAAGAATGATTATTTTGGTGAAAAACTACCATGTTAGAGATGAGGTCTCTTTCTTTGCTTTACCATTTACTTAGATGAATAAACTTAGAAATGATACTTAAATACATTCTGCAGTTTTCCCTTCTCTAAAATAGATAGACTATGTTCTACATTTATATGATTATGCATATATATCTATTATTCATTCATATATAATATCTACATATTTAATGTATTCTCTCTATATTAAAAATCTTTATGCCACATTCTATATGTGTGTGTGGGCATATACATGCACAAAGATATAAAACTATAGATTATACATGAGGAAAACCCACATTCATCTACTTTAAAAAGAACTATATAATTTCAAGATAACATGTATTTATTAATGTTCACATTTATGATTTTTTCAAATGAATTTAGGGTGGAAAACTGTACATAGGAATTTTTATTTTCCATGAGATGATTTTCTTAAAGAAATGTGTCAAAATTTTCCCTTGAAGCTCAATGATAAAGTTTGTGGCTTGTCTTCTCTCCTGATTTCCTCCTATCTTTCTTTCCCTTCTCTTTCTTCTTCAGTTTTTTTTATGAGCACTAGTTGAATATATAGATGTTGTTTTAGAAATATAATAGACACTCAACTAATATTCTGTAATTCCCATCTCTGAATTTCTTGAACAGTTACTTTCTTGTTAATGTTTTCTGAAATTAGTTTAATATATTTTAAATATATAGTATAAAATGATCTCTACATTTATAGGTATGCATGCACAGGAAAAAATACTGAGTATTTTCTTTAAAAGATTGTCATTCCTCTTGCTAACGTTCATTGATCAATTAAGGAGTTGGGGAATCCCTGCTCAGAATATTGGAGATAAATTCTGGCAGAAACAAGAAAAGAGATGGTTATGGGGACTCTAAACCACATAAGGGCATGGAAAAAAGTCTTTGCTGAAAAGTAATATATCTGAGCTCTTCTTCCCGAGAATCACAGACTCAAAGAGAGGGAAAAGGTTGAATGAAAGAAATGGAGTAAGAAAGAGGGGGAAGTTAAAGGCAGATACTGTATAACAGTGAAAACCATATTGTCATGGCACAACTGGGCAGAAATCATGATCCTCTTTCCCTTTCCAGATGTGCTTCTAATGCTATAGACTTGACATCATGCCTTAACTACCTGGGACATTCCCTTCCTCTACCATACTCTTTCTTCTCTCATGGGTGAGTTCTTTCTGGGGCTGCCATTTTAGGAATGAATTTAGGTCAGCCGTGCTTCATTCATTTTTTGTCTGTATTTTTGCCTCTCTAGACTGTGGTATCCTACAGGTACTCCCCCCCACCCCGCCCCCAACAGCCCCATGTGTATTTTTTTCCTCCATTAGAATGTTAACTCCTTTAAACACAGGTTATAGCTTTCTTTTTACTTGTATCCATATCCCTAGTACATAGTCCTGTGACCTAAACATAACAAGTACCTACTACAAAGAAAGATGAAGTGATATAATAGAAACTAGGAATAGTGAAACATAGTATAATGAAATGGGGGAGCAAAGGTATAGGAAGAAGACATATTCATTTGGGACATAAAGAATTCGAAATACCCTTTGACTTTTGAACATCATAATTTACTGCTTCTGTACTTTTGTTTAAAATGTTCTCTTTGTGTAAAATCCCCTTCCTCCATCTTTTCAACTACTGAATTATTCTTTTAACTATTCTATTTTTAAAGTATTCTATTAACTATTCTTTAAAGATCAAGTCATCTATCTCTAGGACAGGATTTGGGAGTACAGACTATATCAGACTATATATCTAGGAAATCTCTGATCATTATAGTCAGTATTCCCAAACCCTTTAACAATTACCACCTGGTTTTGTAAGAGCAAGCTCCTTGACTTTTCTGATTAAGCATGGTGTATCTTCCAATGTCTATTACAGTGCTCATACAGTATTTAAGATGTGTTTATTGAAATAATCAATATTTTTAAATTCTAAGTATTGTAGGAATTGATAGAATAGGGATTTTAGAAATAGTTAAAATATTTGATGAAGACTCCATTGAAAAGATAGTATTTGAACTAAATTTTGTAGAGATGATAATAATCTGAATGGATGGATGGGAAAAGGTAGATTTTTCTGATGAATGAACCTTGTATGCAAAAGCCTAAGGAGTAGGTGCAGGAATTGTAGAATGATGTGAAAATTTTACTAGTTTGGAAATATGGAGCACCATGAAGAAAGAATAGATTATTTGTAGTAAGTGCTTAATAAATGTGTTGAATTGAGTTGATACAGAATGAAAAAGGGAGTCAGTGAAGGTTCTGAGTAGGAGAAACAATATTATTTAAGGAAACTTGTTCTGTCAGCTTCAAGTAGGGTGATTTGAACAAGGGAGATAAATTTTTTAGCTAGTATACTGTTAGAATAATCTTATTTTGAGATGTTAGGGGTTTGAACCAGAGTGGTAGTAGTATGAATGGAAAAAAAAAAGACAAATGTGACATCATTAGTAAAATTAGCAGGATATAATAATAAATGGATATGGAGAGCAAAAAAAGAAATCAAAGTAGTTTTTAAGCCTATATAAATAGGACTCTAAAGCCCATTAATGAAAATTCAAAAACCATCAAGAACACATCTTGATTATTTGCTTGTTTATTTTGGGTGGGGAAATATAGTTCAATTATTCCAGTTGGGGAACCCTATTTTCTCAAATCTCTTTTAATTCTTCTTTACATCTGCCAAAGTGATTTTCCTAAAACATAAGTCTAAACATGTTACTCCTCTACTCAGTATATTCCCTATTACCTTGAGGATAAACTATAAAAAGATTTTATTTGGCACTGATATCCCTTCATAACCTGGACCCTTCCTATCTTTCCAGTATTCTTACACTTTATTTCACTCCCCTCATAATGTATAACATATTATAAAATACATTTATTAATATAAATTTGCCTAATGCAACAACACTTCGTTTCCCTTCCTGACATGTTTGCTCTGCCTGTTCCTCATGCCTGAGATATTCTCCTTCCTCACCTTTTGGTCTCAGAATATCTGGCTTCCTTCAGGATTCGGACAAAATGCCATCTTCTCTGGAAGACCTTTATGGGTCATCTCAGCTGTAGAGATTTCCCTGTTAAGATGACCTTCCATTTACTCTTTATGTATCATGTATGTGAGTTCAATTAAAGTGAGAATTGTTTATACCTTTCTTTTAGCCTCAGTGCATACATAACACAATATTTATCACAACGTTAATGCTCAGAACATACTTAGAAGAATATCTAAGCCAGAAATCCAGCCAAGTTATTAGAAATTTATGTTTGGAGCTCATTGTGTGGAAGAAAATATATAGTTGAAATATGAATTTTATTTTTTCTTATTTTCTTCCACAAATATATAAACATTCACTGTGCCTACCTTTTCTAAGTCACTGAGCTTCTACATAATGGCAAGAATTGAAGTTGTGATAATGATTTATTTGTAACCAATTGATTAGGAAGCCTCAGACTTCCTGTGTCAGTATTCTAAACAGAAGGCAAAAAGAAAGATTACTCAAAGGGATTAAATCAAATTAAATAATATTGAATTAAATAGTGTACCAATAAATGACTCCTCTATTACTTCCTGAAATTGAGATTCTTTTGATAATAAGCATTCACATACATTCCATGTCCAGAGGAAAAAAGTTGGATGTGGATTGCCTATCATAATGATTTCCTCTTAAATATTATTGCTCACAAAACTACAAAAACTCATAAAAAGCATATGCATGAAATGTTAGCATAGAATAAGTCCCTCAAATGTTGACTCAGTTTATGTTAAACCTCGTTTGAATGTACTTTTAAAAAAAAATAATCTACTAGATTAATGATAAAGGAAGAACAAAAAAGGTTTTTAACCCTCTAGTTATGTGAGCTTCCCAGACCAAAGATAAAAGATTATTTATAATGTCATAATGATTTATCAAAAGGAATTTTGCTTTGTATCAAAGCAATATAAAAAGAAACAATGAAATTTGTCCACCCACACAAGTTCTTTAGTTTCAGTCTTGCTTATCTGGAAGCTCCATTTTCTATGGAATAGCAATCTACCCTCTGCTGAGTCTAACAGACAAGAGGAGGGTAATCTTTTTTTTTTTTTATTTTCACTAGAATTTAAAATGGTTTTTTAAAAAAAAAAAAAGGAAAAAGTTTATTCATAATATTTTGCCTGAGATTAAATAACTCCTATCAATGAAGTTCTGACTCCAATGAACCCTGCCCAAATTCATTTATGTCAGCCTTACTCAAGTGTGTCTGATATTTTTTATATGATATAAAGAACCATCCTGCTGAAGGATCAAAATCAGATTGTTTGACCCACCTCTTTTTTTGTTTGTTTTTGGCAAGGCAATGGGGTTAAACGACTTTCTCTAGGTCCTACAGTTAAGGTAATTATTAAATGTCTGAAGCTGAATTTGAATTCAGGTCCTCCGCATTCCAGGGCCGGTGCTCTATTTGCACCACCTAGCTGCCACCGACCCACCTCTTTGAAGTATAGTTATTTTACTAGGAAAAGAAAATTCTTAAAATTATGTGTGTGTTTATATGGATGTATGCACATATGTATATGTGTATGTACACACACACAGTCTAAAGGATTTCAAGATTTCTATACTCTTGGCTTTCTCATAATAGTCTATACAGTCTTTGAGGATAGGGACTGTTTTGTCTTGTTATTCTATTGGTATTTCCACTACCAAAACATGTTTCCTAACACTTAATACATCCTGTTGGAAAACTGCTATGAAAAATATATATATTTCATGATAGATTCCGTTTGCTGGCTCAGATTTGGAGGTAGCTGAGTGGAAGAGTAAATAGAGTACTTAGCTTGGAATCAGAAAAATTAAAATTTGAATCTAATCTTAGTCACTTAATATGGGTATGAGCCTGGGGCAAGTCACTTAAACTCTTTTTGTCTCAGTTTCCTTAATTGTAAATGGAGAGAATAACAGCATCTGTGTCATAGGGTTGTTGTGAGAATCAAATAAAATAATATTTGTAAAGTGCCTAGATCAGTGTCAGCAATCACATAATAGTGTTTATAAATGCTTAAACTACCCCCCCATATGTTCTCAAGAATTACTTTAAGACAAGTGATTGATAATACATATATCAGCCTCATTCAGTCAGATTGAACAACCTTGAAACCTTTTAAGTGATAGCATAGTGTCTTGAGAGCAAAGCTAAGGCTTACAAACAAACTTTGTAAGGTTACTTGTCTTTTTATGTTCTTCTTATCCATGAAACCATTAACCTACTTGAGGAATAAAGTGATGGTTGGTTTAGGCTTAAATCTACTCCATAAATGCTTATTAATGCCACATATTTCCTCCCATTTTTAAAATTTCAGTACGTTAAAAAAATGTAAAAGTTGATGGGAATTTTCCATGTGGATAAACAGAGCTATAATCAATGCCTCACAAGATTAGAAATTTTGTAAAAGATAGGGTTGTAGACACAAATACAAAATTTTCATTCAATTTCCAATAAGCACAAGAGATAAGATTTTATATATATATATATATATATATATATATATATGTATGTGTTGAGATATGTATTGAGGTGAAGAGTCTATAATTTATAAGGTTATCTCTCAAAGGAATTAATAGCTATCAGACTATTTACAAACAAGGCACATTTGAATTATTTTGTAATAAATATTGGATTTTTTGATGGTTTTTTTCTGTCTCACTTAATGGTATGTTGGAGGATAGGGGAAATATGTGGAAAAGAGAAAAAATAGGAAATGACTAAGGAGTTCAAATGTAGAGAAGACAGAGTACCCAATCCAGCTACCATTTGACCAACGTGACCAGAATTTTACCATTGAATCCTTTTGCTTATAATATTATGGTTGATTATTTTTCAGGTCTGATGTCCTTACCAATTCTGAAATTCTGTATTTCTCTGGTAACCTAAATGGTCCTTTATACACTGCCAAAATCCAATGACAATCCAGAAAACATTTTGCTAATTTCCCAGTAGCAACTATTAACCAATCATTGAGGGAAAAAAGGTTCAAGGAAAGCAAATTTGTTAATATAGAAAAATCTAGGAGCCCTTTCCTTCCCCCAAAGAATAATGGGAAGAATTTGCAAGCCACAAAGGAAGTCTAGTGGGTGGGAGAGTCTGCATGTATATAAACATAAAAATCAGATTGTCATTTGCTGTCAATTGTTACATTAAACATTGAACAAATGTATAGTGGTGATTTTTGCCTGTATCTTAAAAAAAATGAAATACAAAATTGTTAGATGTGTGCTTCAATTCAAGTAGATTTTGAATTGCTGAATAAAAAGTTTGTTTTTTTTTAAAGATAAATAACTAGGACAATAATGCCAATTATTTCAATATGCTATAGGAATATCAAGAGGCAGTAATATAATAAAAAATCTTCATTTTAGTCAAGACTCTCTTTTACAAGAACTGCTAAGGGTGAACAGCCCCGATAAGTCTGAGTTTCATTTTATATATCTTTCCTCTCTGGTAGAGATGTTAATGAATGATAACGTAAATAAACTCTAGAGAAGTAAAAGCAGGAGTGGCTAGGTGGCACATCAGGAGTACCTGAGTTCAAATTCATCCTCAAACACTTAACAATTACCTAGCAATGTGGTCTTGGGGAAGACACTTAACCCCACTGCCTTGCCAAAAAAAAAAAAAAAAAGTAAAAACAAAGATTCTGGAAAGGCCCAAAAGAAGGCTAGTATTTATCCTTGATGTCACTGTAATTTTTTTGAAATTCTTTTGGAGTAGAAAGTTGTTTTAGGTCTGTAATCAAGAAGATAGCTGACTAATGTCAAATTACACAAATGGTCTGGCCTCCATTCTTAGATCTATTTCCTGTGCAATTCAAATGACTTCTGAGAGTAAGGGATTATATTAAACTCTGGGAATATAAAGATAAAATGACAAATTTTGTCATTTCCCTTGATGAAATTTCAGTCTCATTGTTAATCTGAGTATAGGCAAAGGTTCTATCAAAAATTGTTGTTGTTGTTGTTGTTGTTATTGTTATTCGTGGAGAATGAGACTAAGTTTTATGGAAGGGGACACCTGAATTGAGTTTTAAAGGGAGAGATTTCAGAAGACAAATAATAGGAGTAGAGCCCCTTCCAGAACATGGAACAACATGAATTTCTTCTTTACTTATGAATAAAAGAGAAAAAAATTCCTAATTTGTAAAACACAATAAAGTTTTTGGATAAAAGTGTAAATGCATGACATTTCTGATAATCTTCCTAAATTTAACATTGATGAAATATTTATAAAGTGCAATATAGAATAAATTATTAAAGAAAAATAGTAGTAATAGCATTTTTATAGAGCTTTAAGATTGGCAAAATGTTTTACAAATATCTCATTTTATTCTCACAATAGCTATGGAAGATAGGGGCTATCATTATTCCCACTTTACAGATGAAGAAACTGAAGCATTAAGTGTCTTGGTCCATGTTATGAAGCTAATATGTATCTTGGGTCATATGTGAGCTCAGATCTTCAGAATTTCAAGTCTAGTCACTTCACTGACTGCTTTTGATGGAGATTCCCTTTAAAGCAGAAGAAATTGTTCAGAGGATGAGAAGGTCATAGATCTCATAGGGGTAGGATTTCCTTCTTTTAATCATCTTTAGACTTGTGGAAACCTATCTGAAAAGGCAATTTGGCATGTCCCATGCAACTTGTTTTATTGGACAATCCTGAACAAGCCTCCCTACTAGAACGATGTAAAGAACACAAGACTCTCTGTTTGAAAACATGCACAGCTTTTCCAGGCTTGGAAATTAAACCATAAAAAGTTTACTAAAAAAAAAAAAACAAAAAAAAACACCTTTAAAAAGCTCTACAAAAAGCTCACACCATAAATGCTCCCCACCAAGCGTGGGCACTTGCGAGCTGCAAGTAGTGGCACTGTGACAAATGTAGCAAAACAGAAAGCAGACTATACTAAGAGAAAGAAAAAGTCTTCTACTGGCCATCTGTGAAAATAAGGCATGTCGCCATTAAATGCAGAGGCTGTAAATATACACAAACTCCATGAAGCAAATGGCAAAAAAAGGACGCAACTTAAAGCTCAAACAATTCAAAATGTTTAATGTATAGTTAGCACTGCTGGATGAAAACAGCTCTGATCTTTGCAGTCCACAAACTCGGCATGTATTTCAATTAAATGAAAAAAAAGAATAAAAGAGAAAAGAAAAGGAAAGGCAAAGAAAAGGAAAAATAAAGGAAAGGAAAGAAAAGAAAAGGAGGGGGGGTAAGGAAAGCAAAAAGCCACCTGGAACGAGAGGCTAGAATCAGTCTGTACTTGCTTTCTGGAAACAAACAGCCCCTTTAACTTGCAAAATCCCATCGAGAACATGGACTGGAATTATTGAAAAGGCTGACACATAGAGTGACGGATGTGTGATGACATAATACCTATTTGCTTTTTTGTCCTGGTCTTTGAAAACTGGCTGCTCTCTGCTGATAATATTCACTAAAGGGCTTTCCCCTCCTCCCCTGTCCCACAAGAAGTATTCCCCAGCTTAAACACTCAGCTGAACAGAATTAAGGTTTTATGAATGAAAAACAAAAGAAAAGAAAACCTAAGGATCAAATGCCAACTATTGTGTAAGAGGCTCATCTGAATTGTCTAATAATCAATTGTCTTGAAAACATCCCATTTTAATATCATATAATAATTCTTCAAAGCAGAGAGGTGCCTGTACTCAAAAGGTAAAATGCTGCAGTTTAGGCTTTAAGTATGTCTTCTATTCCAAAAAACAAAATTAGATGTCATATATAAATGGATATATTTTAAATGAAAATCAAATATACAGAGACATAGTTTTGAAAAGAGAAGCTATATTCATCACTAATACTATTGCAATTTTTCCAGTCTAATTTTGATAACACTTACAGGGTAAACAACTTCTGTAAAACAATTTTACATAAAGGTCTAGCTAGTGCCAAATACCAAAATTACCTCACTTTTGCAAGTTGAAAAGACTGACATTTTAGCTCTACCCTCCCTCATTTCCCCATTAAAGATTACCTTATTCAGCCTTTTATAGTCAGTGTGTCCAACCCACAGCATTATTACATTTTATTATTGTACTCAGTGGTATTATGGGTTACATTGTAGCCATAAATAAATATTAAATTCTATATACAGAACCTGAACAAGATGTTGTTGGACAATGTAACCCAGAAGAGCTAAAAGGCTGGATATCCATGCTATAAAGCATAATTCAATTACAGATCCATTTTAGCTAAAAGAATCCCCCCCCTCAAAATTCAAAAATCAGTATTTATAATATCCTTCACTAAATTCAATGATTTTAACTGTCATATCTGACTGTATCAAAACAGAATTTGAATTAAAAATTATTTAAAAGACTACCACTCATTTGGAAAGGAAAGCAAAGGTATGAAGTCCATTGTTGGGCTAGATATACTGCTATAGATTTTGAAGAATTAACACATCTAATCCAATCTATCAGATGAAGTATCAGGAAAGAATGAGTGGTATAAAATTATTACAGGACTGCCACCCAATACACTTACTGTCATTTGTAAGTAACAATGGAGCAGACACACTTTTTACATTATTAAATATTAAATATTAAGTCAACACTGGCATTACAGGAGAAGGAGAAAAAAACGTGGGGCTGGGAAAGAAGAAATTCAGAATTTCACAAGATATAGCTTACAGTACAGCACACAAACTCTGAAAACCTTTTAAAGACACTGTTGAGATCAGGCACCTAATAGAAAAACTGATGTTCATTCACCAAATTGCTATTCATCACTATAAATAATTCCCACTAATTTTTTGAGGAACTAAAGGCATACTATAGAATATTAAAGTGAGGTAAAGAACTTTTACACAAATGTCACTATGTAAAGTTATGGATGAATGAGTTCATTGTGTGGGTGAATAAAATGATATAAGAATTATGCATACCAATTTTTGGAAATGATAAATTTGTAAGTAGGCAAAAATAAAAATGAGTTTGCATATAGATATTTTCATAATATAATTCCTTTATATGATATACTACTTATGCAATCATATTTATAATATACAAAACCAGTAGAAGAATATTTAAAAAAGTTTGGAAACTTCCAAAATTGGTTAGGTGCAAACTTGTTGAGGTGGTCACATTTGAAAAGGAAACTGAAAGTATGATTTTGAATGTCTCTTTTATCCCAATGACTCGATAACTTGTTGCTTTGTTCTGGGTCTTGCACCCACTGAGAAGTTTGAAAATATATAAAAAAAATCAGATGGATATGTAAGAGTATGTAAGTATATATACACATGATTGATAGGCTTTAATGAATTAATTTTACAAATATAGATGAGATTTGGTTACACACAATAATTGTTCTAATCAGCAGCAAACTCCATTTGGCTTATCCTGTGAGGGCAATTCCACTGAACTCTGCCCTTGCCAGACCTCATCCATGGTTCTGTGTTCAGTTATAGGCACTACAGTTTTAAGTTCACTGCCAAAACGAAGAGTGTCTAGGAGTTCAACAAGATCATGACCAGCCTTGAATCTGCATCATACAAGGATCTGTTGAAGAAACTAGGCATGTTTAATGTAGAGAAGTGAAGAATTAGGCCAGAAGACCAGAGTATGATAACTGCCTACAAGTATATGAATGACAGTCATATGGAGAAGGGATTAGATTTTTTCTAATTTTACCCTTGAGGGCCAAAACAGGAGCAATGGGTTGCAAAGAGACAATTTTAAACTTGATGCCACCAGGAAAAGTTTCCCTATTGAAGTTGCTTGCTTCCCTTTCATTGGAAGTTTTAAAGCAGCAACTGGATAACCACTCTTCATAAATGTTATAGTATATGGGCTAGATTAGGAGGATGCCAAGGTCCCTCCCAACTCTTTTTATGTAGTTACTTACACAATTAAATCTACTAACTATATGGATTTAAATATATTGGGGCAGTATTTCTTTTATTTTTGTCAGAAGAAATAAATGAAAACCTTCTTCTTTTTCCTACCTGACAGATTTGCTTATTCCCTCTGGATGCAAATCTGCAATCTCAGAATGAAGTGGTAAAAGGTAACAACATTTGAATGCCCAATCAAGCTACAATTAACTATAGATGACAATTATAAATTAGACTGTGCCCCAGAGTTTCCAAGAAATCTGATATACATAGTTCTTGGGTATGCTGAAATATTTCCTAGAAAAGTAAAAGAATAAGGAATCTTTGAATCCACAATTAAAATGTATTTTGTATAAATGAATTTCATTATGTATTTTAATCTATAACATTGAAAAACATGGCTGCCTGCATTCATACCTCTACTTGTGTTTGTTCAGCCAAATTTTTACTTTTGAAACTAAACCCTCTTAACTAAGGCAACATGGTTATTTATATGAAAGATAGCATTTGTAACATGTTCATTCTGGTGGTTTAATTTTTGATTTCTTATTAACTTTCCCATTTCAGAGTAATTGGACAAAATTTCTTTGTCATCTACTATTATTACAATAAAAAAGCTCATTTTGTTTTCTCAACATGTAGACTTCTATAACCTTATCCAGTTAGCAAGAGCATGAGGCACAAAAATCTATTGGAGTTGGCATATGAGTACTGGAAACTAGAGGGATCAAGCAATCATATTCTCTACATTATCTGTGCTAATGATATATAATATAGTATGGTGATAATTCCTAATTCATTTATATTTTAATATGGATATGTCTTATGTTCTGGGAATTCACATTTCAAGAAGACTAGTGAAAATATTCTGGGAAGACTTAAGAAAGCTAAAAATGATCCAGCTTCTCAATTCTATCTCTTTTCTAAGAACATTGAGTTTTCCATTTTAACTTGAAAACACATGGTATCATCTTTAATATGCTTATAGTTACCCTAAACTGAACTTTTTCCTCTTTCTTATCTCAGAAGTTTCTTAGATTTGTAGCAACACTTTTCCTGGGTTGAAGAAATTGTCTTGGTTTAAAATGTCAAAGATTGTCTTCAAAAAGTGTAGATTCCATAGAAAGGAAAATTAAACAAATAAGTGAATAGAGATAGCCAAAGTGAATTGTGATCAACCTTACATTTAGGAAGATCTGGGTTCAAGTCCTGTTTCTCACACAAACTATTTGACAATGGTTAAGTCATTTAATCTCTCAGTAATCCAAACAATTTTCTAGACCCTATATTATGGGCAAATGGGAAATTTGATGGGGGGGGGCTGAGAGAGAAGGGGTAGAGAGGAATATCTACAATTGGATTTATCTATACAATAAAATCACAAATCCAGACCCCTTTCTCCAGTTCCCCTGCTTCCCTGCCTCCCCAGAAAACTATCTATATTCACCATGTAGATAATATTACATCAGTAGATAATATTATATCAAAATTTTCCATAGACAAAAACAATCACATGCTGGCTAAGGATTCAAAGAACTGCCTATTAAACTCTAAAAGGAAGAATTTAGGATGAGACCTCACCATATGATTCACAGCCTGTATGTTGTTGTTTCTATGTATGGAAGCATTAGCACACTAACCTACTTCTCCCCAGAAATATAGCTATTCTGCAATGATTAGAAAATTGGGCATTCTCTATTAAATCCCTTTGTGTATATAAGCATACATGGACTCTAACACAGAAATCCAAACATTCTTAATATGTCTGAAAAGTCTCAATGATAATTTTGATCAACAAAAACATTGCAAATTAAACAGTTATGGCTTATTCCCAAGAATGGGCTAGGAACAGCCTGATAATTAAGACAATAGGAAAAAGAACCTAAAGCAACAGTTACAGAAGCTTCTTCTCTGTTAATAGGATCAGTACATCCAATGCCACCTGAGTTGAATAGAAATAAGGAATAGACCAAAGAAACCTGAACTCAGAACAGTTCATGTAACTTTTACAATTAAACTATAAGGTAATATTTAACCACATTTTATACCCATAGGGAAAAGACATAAGGAAAGAAACATGGTAAATGCAATCCAGAGTAAACCAATAATTTTTGGCCCATATTTCAGAAAGGAAATTTTAAAACTGTTGCCCTCGACAGAAGAAGAGAAAGTTACATATGATGGTTTTTCTATAATAAGGTGCTATTGGGGGAGGGAGGGAATAAGCTATTACTTTAGAAGGGGGAGAGAGGAAAGAAGAAATGAGTTTACCCCCATAATGGGCAAAAAACAGAATAAAACGAATGCAGATGGTTTCACTCCTGTTACTTAATCAAAAGGCTGTGCAGAGTCATTGGAGCCGGCATAAAGTCATGTGTTAGAACAACAGCTGATTTGTATTAAAGAAGATTAACTTGCAGGGCCATGGTGGAGGGCCCAGGATTATTTTATGTACTTCCATTGCCTTACAAGCCGTCAACACAATTACTGCCCTCCGATGTGAATGACTGATCTGTAACCACAGTTAAACAGCATGTTGCTTAGGGGCCTAGGCGCTTCATGAAGATGAATTTCCATACCATCAAAGTGCTTTTAATGGGCTCCCCGATCCAACCACAAGGCCTGCTTTGCAAGTATATAGAACTCAGGATGAAGGCTTCCTGTCCAAAAGGATTTGGTCGGTTGTCACTTGACAATTCCCAGCCAGCACAGGGGAGGAGAGGGGGGAGGATAGGTAGAGTTGTCTCTGCTTTGGAGGATTAAAAAAAAAAGGGTACAGATGCTTTGTGAATGCAACCAACTGCTGTATCCACAGCTGAATTCAATGCGCTTAACAAATAACGGCAATTTAGCTATGCTTGCGAGGAATAGCTTGAGTCACTTTGCATTAGCATCTGGCTGAGTGTTAAACTCATTTCTACATGGGGAGCAGAGAAAAGGAATTTCTGCTCAAGCATCCTTTCAAGAATGTTTAAATATTTGAATATAAATTCCTTTATGCTTGTGATTATTTCTTCTTATAGCTGACACTTTTCTTTTCCCCTTCTCTTTTGGAGTTCTCCTATGTTAAACAGCATAAAGTCTGTATGCCCCTCCTCTTTACATGTTAGGTACTGCCATACATGGAGAAGTACAGTGACCCTTGCTTTGGTCTCTTCCCTAAGAAGTGAATAAAACTGGGACTGCTTCTACATCCTTGAAAACCATGTTAGAATTGGTAAAAAAAAAAAATACAGTGATAGAATCATACATACAATTCACATTCATAATGCAGGCTGCTGGCTTCTCAGAGCTTATTGATTAAACTCCATATAAAACCTAGGGAAACTGGAAAGCTATCCAAATTAGCAATCTGCTCATTCTGGACAATATTGTTTGATTCATAAGCTTCCCATGATGATTAACTTTCAAGTTAGTGCTAAGTAGCTGATCATTTTTTACTCTTATTGACTTGGTTCGCTGTATATATAATAGTATGACTCTAGAAGTTAAAAAAAAAGATTCAGTTCATTATAAATCAAATAATATTAGATATAAACTTATCATTTATTAACATTCTGGAGTAATAGCATATGATATTATTTATGAAAAAGACAGCTCTCTCCCTTGATAATGGCTTTATTAATAACCTAAAGTTAATTCAGAACCATGGATTCAACAACTCTAGTTTTTAAGTTCTACAAAACCTACATAGTATTCTTGCAAATGATGTCTCCCACTTTCATACGCATCTAATGTAATTTGACAGGTTTCTGAGATATAAACATAACATCATTTATGACAACCTCACAAGCTTAGATGCCTAGAATATGAGCTTGTGTTTCATCAGCTCACAGCTTATGCTACTAAAAGAAGCTTCAGCATTTTCAAATCCAGCTGATCACACAAACCATGTGAGTATTTCCATAAAGTAACATTTTTATACAGGCTTACATATTTCAAAGATTATCTAATTTTACTGTAATTCATATTGACACATGAAACAGAGAATTAGTTGTCACCAATTGTCAAGCATCTAGAGAAGGATTTAAGTAAGTATAATTTAATTCTTAACTAAGCCCTGATGAATTTTATTTCAGTGAATATAGGGGAGGAGCATAGATTCCATAAAGATGGAGGGAAAAGTAGGATTACTTTGAAGAAAGTTTATAAAGAGATGCTAAGGAAAACAATTAGACATGTAATATATATATATATATATATATATATATATGTGTGTGTGTGTGTGTGTGTGTGTATGTGTGTGTATATATATGTATAGCTATATAGATAACAAACTAACCTTTTCTGTTCTGCAGTTATTGAGCCCCAAACTGTTCACAACAGCCACCTTCCCATCAAGCACCTGTTGTTCCCGTCGAAGTTGCTCCTTCATCTGTCGAGCTTCTTGGATTGCCTTGGTAACAGCATCATGGTCATTTAAATAACCTGACAAGATAGAAGAAAGTGCATCATTTTATTCAGTTAAGTAAAAAAAATCACTTATCCTATAAAAATGATTTCATATTTTCTTTAAGGTTTTAATTAAATGAAAGGGACACTGAAAAAAAAATCACACATTCAGCAATGGCATTGATGATAAAACATCTGAATGAAACTGGAAAAAATCAGTTTTAAAAGTTGTTTCCAATTATCTAGATGCTTGGCATTAAAAAACAGGTTTTTGAATTACATTGTTTTATCTGAATGTCTGACATAGTCTTTACTTTGCAGTTAAACTTTTCTAATGAAATTGACAGTTGGATGAGAACCTTAGGAAACATGTATGATAACACTCCAATACCTGATATAATTTCAACATTCACTTAATATCAGACAGACAACTTGTGGCTTTTGGACAGCAGGACTGAATTTTCTAGGGACAGAGAGAATAGATATTGAACCCATTGAAAAAAGGTCATTTCTCCCTTAAATCCAGATATATTAAAATAAACCACAGGTGGCAAGTGGTTTGTTGTACATATAAAACTCATAATGATTGAAATAATAAATCTCATGCTATGAATGTTATCAAGTGATTGTCATTAAGTGTTTAGTAAGAAATTGTGACTATCATAACTATATTACACTTAATTCATGCTGCTAATAAAAGGTCAGATGTCTAATTTGGGGTTGCTACTCCACAGTCTAAAATTTAGACAATATATTACTGAATTACTTCTTTTAAAACATAGCCATCAGAAGCACATCTACTAATACTACTTAATTTAAAATGTGACACTTTGTCATCTTTTTCTTTAGTGTAGATTATACTTATTATAATCTGCAAATGATTCATAGGATAGAATGCTGATAGGAGACTATAAGTCCTTGTCTGTTTTTCAAATATTCTAACGGAAGCTAATATCTATCATCCCTCTTTCTCTCTATCTTTTAACTAGGGCATAAAAATGGCATAAAATGAATCTATAATATGAAATTGCCCAGAAAAGGGACTTGTTTGTGACATGAGGCTAAATCTAACCAGATCCATTGGTGAATTGTGACAGATGGAGGGACTGTGAGACAGAAGGCAGGCACTAATCACACATAAAATGACCGGCTTGCCTCAACATGTTCCATGGATTCCAGCAAACTTTACACCCTAATCCATTTTTAGAACAAAAAACATCTGGGCCATAAATCCTCTAATCTGCCAAAACACGCTATTAAATCCCATGATTTGTTGAAAAACACTAAGATTAAAGAAAGGAAATATAAAATGGCTAACTGCCGTGTTAGGAAAGTGTTATTAATACTCTTTCTTTGTCTCAATTATGAATGTTCTGTTCCTAAAGAGCCTCATCTAATCATGTCAGATTACAATACACATCCTCGTTGTATTGCTAGAGATTCTTCTATCTGATCTGCTGATGCCAAAAAATGCAGAATATTATCTTGCTGCTTAAAACATTTCTATTGAAGAAACTGATTTCAGATTAGTTCAGTGCTACACTGCTAGGAGGTTTCTAAATGATCTATGTTTTTTTATTGTGCACAGACTGGACTTAGTGTTCTGATCTCCCTTAAGGGTTGAAAGAAAAGTTTCAGAAAGGGGGATGGGGGAAAAAGGTTTAGAGGGTCTAAATAAGTATTCTGCTAAAAATACTGACATCATTTTAGAAATAAATTTGATTCCTACCTCTTGTAATAAGAAAAATAACTGGCAACAACATTTTAAATGTGTTTAACAAACAATCTTTAAGTTTAAATCTTGTTTAAAGGACAGTTGTGAAAATATTTTATTACTCTTACCATCTTAATCCTTCCTAACAACCTAAATCTTGTTCCTGAAACATGAGTAGGCAATAGAGCTGAAAAACAACAATATATAGCTCATAAAAGTCAATGATTATCTTAAAATCAGTTCAATTAATGTTCTAAAAAGTTTTGCCTCATAATTTTACCTATCAACCTGAGTTTGCCTACCAACTTGAAAGAATGCAATTCTGTGAACTATTTGGCTTCTACAGAATACAAATATACTTGAAAAGGTTTGGCACATAGCAGTGAATAAAAGCATGAACTCCTTATGCTTTTCAGTGCCTGCCAAGATGCTAGTGTGCAAGGAAAATGATTAATATAGATGCAAAGAGAATTTAGATTATTATGGAGGAAGTGAACTATTGACAGAAAGTGGAACTCAAATGAATAAAATGCAATCTGAAATATATGTATATGTATTTCTAATTTGGTGTGTGAAAGAGGAAAAAATAAGTTTCCAGAAAAAAAAATCAACATTCTTGGGTTTGGAGATACAGATTTTAATTAATATATTATATGAAACCCTGACATTTGTGACTTCCTGTTAAATTGAAGAATCATTTATATACTGGACAATTGAATCTAAATAAGAATTTATTCAAGTTTTTTTAGTTATTATATGTTTGACTGTCACTATCATATTTCTGTGCTGAAATAAAATGTGTGCCTTGTTACTTATTGACCAACAATGGAGTTATATTTTCTTAGCAGTTTATATATACATAAATTTTTACTCCAAGGAATGTTCTTATATAAGCAATAATGCAATAAACAAATATTGTGATCATTCTAGAGTTTTAATATGTATATATAATCAGTATTTATATTTCTATTGTCCTTTGAAATTGATTAGCTGACTATACATATAAGAAATAGATACAGATATTGCAACTGTTTTACTGTTTCCCTGGAAATAAAAAAAATTTACCCCAGTGATAGTAGTCTGAAAATTTTATATGTAAATAAAAAAGTTCTATTGAAATTCCCAAAACCTTTTTTACAAATGAAGAAATTTCACTGTATTCTTTCCCACAGTAACAATCTAGACATTCTTATGTACAATTTTAAAACTTGTCAAAAGCACCAAATTGTTGGACCTGAAAGTAAACTAGACTTATTACAACATAGGTCACTCAGTGGATTGAGTACCAGGCCTGAAGTCAGGAAGATTCATCTTCATCAGTTCAAACCTGACCTCAGAAACTTATTATCTGGGTGACCCTGGGCAAGTCACTTAACCCTGTTTGCCTCCATTTCCTCATCTGTAATATAATCTGGAGAAGAAAATGGCAAACCACTCCAGTATCTTTGCCAAGAAACCCTCAAATGGGGTCACTAAGAGTTGAACGAGACTAAAACAAATGAATAATAAGATCACATGGATTTAAGCCAAGAGGCAACTTAGCAGGTCAATTCTCTCATTTTACAGATGAGGAACCCAAAGCAGTGAGGAGGACTTTTCCAGGGAACCAGTAAGTTTCTTGGACAGGATTTGAGTTTTCCAAACCAACCATGCATTATTCTGTACATCAAGCTATCTTTACATACCACTTTATCAATATGCCTCTATCCCTGTTCTACTACTCTGTCCTAGATACTTATCTACTATAAAACTGTAGTACAATAGTTCAGACTTCACGATGTACCAAATTTCATAGACAATATATCTAGGAATGGGATGCATTTTCTGTAGCTACCAAATGAACTCTGGTCAAATACTAAGAGCATGGTTGAGAAACTGGAGTCTTGTCTTGTAGATCTAATTCTTAGCACCTCTCAAGGAACAACATTTTGGGCACAGGTTCTGAAACTTGCTATCACTCATCTAGTAAATTCACATTTCTTAAAGACTACTTATGGGCAGTTTTATCTGTTTGTGCACCATTTTTGAATCACTACTTCTTATATTTTACACAGTAACATTGTTCTGAAACATCAGAAAATCTATTTCTCTATTTCTAGTTAGCAGATATATAGCAAAGAGCCATATGCCATTAATGATAACTTAAGTATGTTATCTTTTGGTCCACAGTTTTCCATGGTTTATTAATGGTCTAACACATTAATTCTTCTTTCAAGAGTGACCTTTACAGCTCCATTAATCCTCACAGCTTTTATCCAGCTACATTATTACTCATTACAGGTACATACAGCTTTTCAACATCTGCATTTTGTTGAAAGGAGAAAAGCAAATTGTAGAGGTCTAAAATCTATGAAAAAATGAGATGTAGGTGGGGAAAAGATTTTTCAGGGAAACCCAAGAGGATTACTAGTGAAAAATACCAGGTAAATGCTAGATATATAGTAGTAATAGACACTATTCATTATTTCCGGGAACAATTTTTAAACATGATAGATGACTAAGTGCAAAACTGATAATAAAAATGCAAATAGATTATTTATTCAGCTAGTTAAGTAATGTAGTTCTAATAACATCACTTAGTCACACACTAAACAATGTGATATTTATAACTCAATTACATATTTAATGTACTTCAGTAATTCACATATGACAAATAAAATATTTTCTCCATTTTATATCTTTGGACACTAAAATAAGCTTTATCCTCATAACCAATTAGAATATTTACTAGTCATTGTTAGATCCAACAAAAGAATTTTTGTTGTTCATTTGTGTCAGACTCTCTGGGACCCTATTTGGGCTCATTTGGTTTTGGGGAAGGGGCATGAGGAGAGGGAGCAAAATTATTGCAATGGTTTGCTATTTCCTTCTCCACCTCATTTAAAAATGAGGAAACTGAGGCAAATTGGGTTAAGTGACTTCTTCAGCTAGTAGGCATCTGAGGCCAGCTCTGAATTCAAAAAGATGAATCTTCCCGACTGCAGACCCAGCATTATCCACTCCCCCTTCTAGCTGCCCCAAACAAAAGAATACAAAATATTAAAAATGTGTGGAGTTAAATATCAAACACACTTATTAGATTCTATATGCAAATGTACACTTTTTTTAAAATAAATATTTTATTATGCAATACAATATGATGAAAAGGTACTGGAATAATAAATGAATGGATAGAAAGACCTGGTTTCATGACTTATCATGGACATATGAAATATATGATAATAAGTTATTTGTTTAGCTTCTCACTGTCTCAGATAATACTTTAAGACTATAATTTATGGACAAGTTGTTGATGACCTAGTTTTGGGGGGGGATTTCTTACTTCTTCATATGGGTAAAATTGTAAATCCAGATTCCTCTTTTATTCTTCCCAAAAGAGGCAGCATCAATGAAGTTGTCTAGGACATCAAAAAAGTCTAACTTTGTATTTCTGAATTTGCTGCACTTAGAATGATAGTTATGATGTCTGGAAGATAAGAACCATCCATGTCTTCAAGTAAAATCCAAGCAGGATGAGATTGAACATTAGTGATATCAACTGTTGGTTACTTACCTTGGAAGAAAGATGTCATTTTTTACACACACTTCCTTGTAGGTAAATATGCATGTTACCAAAAAATGTTAAATGTAGCAAATAAGAGTAATGAAATAGGCTACACACGAGGTCCTCTGGAAGGATCAGTTGGTCCTGGCTTGATCTCTTGTTTTGGTCTCTAAATAATTCGCACATTTTGACCACTATTTCTATTTGGTAACAATTATCTATTCCATTAAGGATTGGATTATATGAATCTATTTTCCCATTTGATTATCCTGAAGCCTTATGAATTAGGTGCTAATATTATCTCTACTTTATGGATGAGGAAATAGAAGTTGACCAGATTAAATAACTTGCACAGGGTTACATAGTTAAGACAGAGTTTGAACTTAGGTCTTTCTGATTTTAAATTCCACTCTTTACTATAAAGTGAAAATATGTGACAAATCTACTTTTCCTGACTGGGAGCAATTAATAAGCATGGATTCTTTAATGAGGCTTCATATCTTTAGTTTCAGCTTAAGATGAGTCATGTGGTTTCACTGACTACATAGTTCAAACTGCATTGAATTGGGGCAGCTAGGTGGCGCAATTGATAGAGCACTGGTCCTAGAGTCAGGAGGACCTGAGTTCAAATCCAACTTCAGACACTATAATTACCTAGCTGTGTGACCTTGGGCAAGTCACTTAACCCCATTGCCTTGCAAAAACCAAAAAAGAAACTTCACTGAATTTACATTGCATTGAATTGGAACCATATGAAGAACATAAGTGGCCATTTTTAATTCACAAATATAGAATACTAACTGTAAAATATTTTTAAAAAGTAACTTACCTATTGTGCTAACTCTAGCTGAAGGACTGGCTAATGCTGCTGGGACAGAGGCTTTGAGAGAGCTTGCCCCACTGTTTATTCTCAGAGCTGGCATATGGGGAGAGGTGGGTGATGTGGGTGATTTCCCATCAGAGGTCTTGGGTTTAGCAGACAAGTTCAGTGGTTGTGCCACTTCATCCTGCAATAATTGACAGAACATAAACTATGGTAAGATCTTAAGTATCTAGAGAAATACAAGTATGTAACCCAATATTATTGTCTCATCACATGTCTATCAATTAGTGATTTTTATTACTTCTATATCGCATGGAATTTGTTTGGTATCATAACAATATATCAGTAGGATATCAAAAATGATAGTAACAACCTATTCTGTGACATTATAACTACTGTTATACTAGCAACAGTAATCAAGCAATAATAATTTATTAAACAACTACAAATTGCTATAATATTGAGCTAGGTGCTGATGATAAAAATCCAAAAGTAAAACAGCCACAGTCCTCAAGGAGCTTATTATATTTTACTGTTTCAATATATTTTAATGATAATAGTACTTTTCATTTATATAGCCCTTCATAATATGTTGACAGATATTATGCCATTTGAACCACACTACAACTCTGTGAAGTTATCAGGAAAGGTATCATTATCCTCATTTACAAATGAACAAATTAAGGTTCTTGTAGCTTAAATGATTTGCCAATATTTTGATTTCATTAAATACTTTCCAATTGCACATAAAATTTTTTAAACATTCATTTACAAATTTTTTTGAATTCCCAATTCTCTCCCTTCTTGTCCATCCCTTCTTCTGATGTAGATTGACTGAAGAATAGCAAGGGTTTTCAGTTGTGTATGACAGATCATACAATGGCAATGGAAAATTGAGAATGATCAATTCATAAATTCTGGTAATATTCACTGAACATTGGAAATGTCTGGTAATGTCCAATTCTGGTGTGCTATTAGAATTGACTATATGTCTATCTTAATGAATATCCAACTCCATATTGGCTTTTTCATGGGTTTCTCTGGTGCAACTGACACTGGTTGCACTAAGATTGTATAAACTGCAACCTAAGTTCTGGCATTTCATTGTAAAACTTTAGTTAGCTACTTTTTCTCAGTATCCTGACCTATAAAATCAGATGAAATGTATGAAGCTTCAAGCACTTTAAAACATATAGGTAGGTGTTGTCAAAATGTTTTAATTTTAATATTAATTTTTAAATATACATGGAAACAGAATTTCATATTTAGAAGGGATCTATTGGCTAGTCTAATTCATATCCAAAAAATAATCTTTACCATAATACATATGACAAGTAGAAAACCAGTTTCTGCCTTTACTAAAAGGGAACCTACTACCTCTGAAAGGACATTTCACTTTGGGATAGTTCTAATAATTAGGAAAAACAGAAAAAAAATTGCTGCTTTGAAATTTAAATAAAATCCCTCTTCATGATAATCTTCCATGTATTTGGAGACAACTCTCATGGATTAAAGAGTTAAGTGGAAAGGAGTAAGGTTTAAGAAGATTGGCGAAGTAGAAGAGAGCTATTTTATGAAGGGCTCTGAATACCAAACTGAGCATTTTGCATTTGCTCCTGGAGGAAGCACAAGAATTTATATTGAGTTGGGTGACATGATCTTTTTTGGGAAAACACTCTACTGAGTGAATGGAGTGACTCTGAGTGATTGAAGTGGGGAGAGAGTTATGACAGCTAAACTCACCGGTGGGCTCTTTCAATAGGCATGAGGTGATAAGAGTCTGCACTAGGGTGGTGGTAGTTTTAAAGAGAAGGGGTCATATTTGAGAACTATTACAAAGGTGAAATTAACAGGTCTTAGGAACCTGGGGGGTAAGAGCTAGTGAGGAGTCTAGGATGACACACACCTAGGTTGTGAGCTGGAAGTGAGAATGGTGTCATCTTCTAGAGCAACTTAAACTAAAAGAAACTTAAACTAGAAGAAACTTAAACTTAAAAATTAATGTGCTATATTTGGTCAAACATTTAATTAATTCACTCCTTAAAAACTCCTAAATTATTGAGTCCCTCCTGCAGTTACATTGGAGGCAACAGTCAAAAATGATTCCATGTGCCTTATATGGCCCTCTGGGCAAGAGGTACCCTACCCCTGCTCTAGAGTAATAGAGAAGGCAGAAATGGGTGAAGGACTTTAGAGGGAGAGATAATTAACCCTGTATGTAAAAGAACAAAGATGTACTTGGAAAATCCTAGAGAAGCAGCAAAAAAACTAATTGTGACAATTAATTATCCTTAATTAAGTTCCAGGGTGTAAAATAAACCCACAAAAAGCCATAGAACTTCAACATAGCAACAAAAAAACTCCGGAGAGGCCACTGAGGTAAGCACGATTAGAAATAACCACAATCAACTAAAGCACCCTCAATAACTGTATAAATAAAACTCAAAATATAAAGAAGAAACTTAAATAATTGAAGGGATACTAATTGTTCGTGTCTGTATAGGACAACCATAATAAAATGACAACACTAAAATTAATTTTCAGATTTAGTGTTGTGGCAAGCTATCAAAGGTATATATTTTTTAAAGCTAGATGAAAATTAATTTGGAGGAGCAAAGAATCATTTGGAAAAGCAAAAAATCTGACTATCTAGGGAAATAAAGAAAATGATAGAATTGGAAGGGGAATAATAGCACTTGCAGGTCTTAAAAGTAGCACTTATCAAAACTATTTGGTTCTGGTTAATGAATATAGAAAAGTAGCTCAATGGGAGAGACTACTCAAAAAAAAGAATCAGAAATAATAGAATTCAACAACCCAGTGTTTGATAAACTTAAAAATATAAATTCCTCAGGAAAGAAATTCCTATTTAACCATAATCATTGGTAAAATATGATGGAAAATTACTGAAAAGAAACTTGGGGAAAAAAAAGTCCTGTACAAATCAAATTTAGATCAGTTATTTGTACATTTATCACAATGAACTCAAAAATATAATAGCTATATCTATAATACCATAAAAACAGATTATAACAGATAAGATACCTTTCACAAAAATAGTGTATTGTTAACCAGAGAGAGGAGATTATAAAAGATAATCTAGTCAGAGCTATGTGTGCATGTAAAAGAAATGAATGGGCAAATCATTCCATGGTATGGAGCAAGGCAACAATTTCTATGTGTCTCTGGTTTAATTTAGCTGAATTGAATTTTTCCATCTCTTTCTCTCCCCCTTCCCCTTCCTTTTCTCCATTTCTGTCTCATAAAGGGCAGTAGCAGGGTAGGAGATGTATAAGAAAGTGAAATTTATAAAGAAATCTAAGATATAAATAAGTTTTTCAAGAAAAAGTTAATGGTGGGAGGAATAGTTTTAGTTGAGTGATGAGGTTGAAAAATATTTTAGAAAGTGTGGAAAAGTGATTGAGAGAAAAATGTGGGTAGTATCAATAAGTTGCCTTAAAAAAAGAAGAGAAAACTAACTCAGATAAGAGATGATATCTAGGATGATAGCTTGAGAAGATTTTAGGGTAAATTAAAAGCATTTTTAATTGTTTTGTTTTTAGAATGATAGGAACTTGGGTATGACTTTAGGCTACAGAGGAGTCTAACTGAATAGGAAGATTGAAAATTAGAGAAAGTAGATCGGGGTGGCTAGGTGGCGTAGTGGATAAAGCACTGGCCTTGGAGTCAGGAGTACCTGGGTTCAAATCCAGTCTCAGACACTTAATAATTACCTAGCTGTGTGGCCTTGGGCAAGCCACTTAACCCCATTTGCCTTGCCAAAAACCTAAAAAAAAAAAAAAAGTAGATCAAGGGTTTTATGTAGAATGACATGACCTCTTCATTTAAGATTAGTTCAAAGGAGGAAAGAATGGGGAATGGTGTCATAAGGTTTTGAGATTTAAAAACAAGGCAAAAAAAAGTAAACTGTTAACTAATAGCCTCAATTTTCTCAGTTGTTGATTTGGAATGGACTCAGTACAACTGACTTTCTCTAGCATTCTTCTAAGATGAGTAGGAGGAGAGAAAGCTGAAGGAAAGAGTAGATCAGGGTTCAGGTTTGACAAGGCATAAAAGGATATTAAATTATATAGTTGAAATGATTAACAAAACCTAAGGTTGGTAAAAAAAAAAATGAAGCCTATGTAAGAACTGAAGAAAGAGATTAGAACAGGTGTGTTCAATATGTGTTTCACATGCAGCCCCTCAAAATCCATTCATGTGGTATTGTTATACTTTTATTGTTATGCTCATTGGTAATATGGGGTAAATTGTAGTCATAAATAAATAGTAATTCTATATGTGGCCACTAACAAATTTTTGTTAGGTGATGAGGCCCAGAACTAAAAGGTGGGACACCCATGGACTAGAGGCTACATCAAAAAGTAGATTAAAGAAGAATAAGATATATAATCAGAGGACTGCTGTATTGTGAGAGTAGACTGATTAAGGTTCATGTTGAGAAAAAGGGTAAGATAATCCTGTATGTGGCTGAAGTGTAATAAAGTTGTAAGTCATGGGAGTAGAAGAGGTTGATAAATTGAGAGACTGGAGCAAGATCACAGTGAAGCTTATCCTCAAGCATAAAGGAAGAGGGAAGGAAGAATGGAAGATTGTGAAATCAGGTACTGTACCAGAAGAGGAAAGAAGGAAGAATGACCTGGGAGGAAATAGATAACTGCCACCAGACTTTGAAAGCTTATAAGCAGTTAAATTGAAGAGAGGAGATAGCAGCAAAGAGAGGGTCTGAAAGTAGCTGTGGGGAACAAGGCCTGCTCTGTCTTCTGGTAGAAAGTGTCAAGGGACTTTAGATAATGTAATCTAGTACTATAAATGATGTCTAGACCTAGAATGTCTTATGAGATAAGCCAGATTCCCCACCAGTACCAAAAGATAAAAGGAGGACAGGAACAAAAGACCTAAGATAAAGAAAAATTGTCGAAAGAGAATAAAGATTCCAAAAGGCACAATGAATGCAAGGGGATGAGCAGATCTGAATAGGGAATATAGTAGGAGTAGGACTAGATCTCTGGGAATGAGAGAAAAGGGAACTGGAAAGGGAATAGCTTTTACTTAAGAAGCTGTCATTCTGCATTATCAAATTTAAAAGAAATCAGAATTTGCTAGCTGCCGTTTGTTCTTTGTATTAATTTAATTTTTTTTTTGCAAGACAATCAGGATTAAATGATTTGCCAAAGCGTCATATAGATAGCAATTTTCAAATATCTTCAGTCAAATTTGAACTTAGGTTTCTTCCTGACTCTAAGGCTGGTGCCACATTGTGTCTCTCATGTCAAGTTCTAAGGCTAAAATTATCAAGAGTCCAGTGAAGATCCCCTTAGTTCTAATTCTTCTTTCACAATATGACTAATATGGAAATAAATTAAACAAAATTGTACATACACAGCCTATAACAGATTGTTTGCTGCCATGAGGAGGGGGAGAGGAGAGGGTGATAGAAAAATGTGGACCTCAAAAGCTTGCAAAAGGATTAATGTTGAAAAATGTCTTTGTATTTAACTGGAAAATAAATACATCTTTTGAAAGGGAAAAAATCCAATGAATAGCAGAATGGAACATCAGTTTTCTTTCAAACAGAAGAATGAAAGGGGTCTTTAGTAGGTGAGGTCTTGACAACTTGAATCAGACTTTTATTATAATTTTACTTAAAAATCTGATTAATATATAATATAAATAATAAAAATAAATACATTTCCTAGTTCTAGAGTATAAGAAAATTTAGAAGGATAATCCCAGTATTCTAATCTAGATCTTTTATCTGGAAGACCATTGTGTGTCTGTATAGGTGTGCAATGTACATATACATAATGGTCTTCCAGATTAAAAAATCTAAATATAGATGGGGTATGCACTAAAATGTCTTCTAGATTAAGATCTTATTGGCCATTTTTAAGAATATCAAAGAGCAGTATTTCTAGATACTGACTTTTTATTGTAAAATGGTGTCCCTGCTTATTTCTTTCTGTATAGAAATACTGGCAGGCCTTAGGGCTTAGTTGTGTCTCAAAAGCCTTTATTCTGACAGCCATAGAACTTCCTTTGACACTATCACAGCTGGTGAAAAAGGTTTGGGGATGCTTTGGGGAAATAAAGGTGACTGCTGCACTTGACTAAACAGAAACACTAACTCACTATGGGGGCAGTGTATATTTCCAAATATGGAGCAAAAAAAAAAATAGAAGACAACTTAGGAGAGTAGAGGAAATAATTTCTGTTTAGAGAGGATGGGAGAAAGACAACATATACTTATGTATATTAGCAATGAGTTGGAGGTGACACCTCTCATCTTTGAGGTGAGAAGACTAATGTGTCATATATGATGCATGTCTACTTAAAACACTGAGTAAAACAAAAAGCAGTGGATTTCTGAATACTTTTCTCTATTCTCTGCAATGCTTTCTTCTAAAGCCAAAGAGAGCAAGACCCTAAGGACATAGTAGAGGTTGACAGTTCTAGAGTTGATAAATGTCATTCAAAATTGCCCTTTCATTATGTGTTCAGACTAATGGTATATTAATAAGAGCTCTCATGCTTGATCTTTATACAGGAGACTTTGTTGTAAATAATTAGGACCCATTATATGATATTACTTCACAATTTGGATGTTTTAATAATTTACTAAGGAATCATATCAAATATCTATTATTCATGAAAAGAAAAAAGTAATTCATTATTTTTATTTGTATAGTTGAACAACTAAGAACTTAACTACTAATAGAAGTATACTATTCAAGAAAAAACCATCCTGATGATACTTATCATCATGGCTAAAACAGGTTTTGTACTAATAGATATGCTATTCAGTGAAGCTTCATAATTTAAATATGCAGTACTGTAAAAGAGATCTTTCCAAACAATGTAGCATTATCTACCTCATATTAATAAAATAGTTTAACTTGTGTAAAAGAATAATTTGAATTTAACAATGAAATATGCTCTTCAAATATCAAGAGGGCACTTAAATGGGTAGAGGACATCATTTGACTACACCAATAGGGAGGATGAAATTTTCCATCTTAATATTTATTATATAATAAATGTTTGGAATTATTTGTAGAAATATTTTATAATTAGTATGTTAAGAGTCTTCAAAATAACACAATATATTTAATTGATTCCTATCAGAAAATTTACACACGGCAGCAAGTTAAATTCAGAAATTTAATTGATATAGGAAAATAGTAATAAATTATCTCTATATTACAAAGCTTTGCACCAGATGACCTATGAAAGCTCATCCTGCTAATTTATTATATCATTTAATAAAAAGGATTTATATAGGGATGCAATGGCTGTAGAGTTAAGGGACTAAAACATATTAGTTGATCTCTTTCTGACTTGTTCTCTGACTTCTTTGCTTTTTTACACCATATAAAATCCCCTAATTCCTTTGATTACATCAAAAGGATATTTTGGTAATGGAAGTAAAATACTAAGGGATCTTTGGAGGAAAATATCTTATGATTTTTTAAGAATAGATTAAAATAGCTATAGAGACTGTTTTTATTATAGAGATTAAGAATAGTGTGACTGGTTCTAAAATTGCATATAACCCTGTGTTTTGATTATAGCACCCCAAAGTAATGTTTTGATTGAACTTAATTTCCTAAAACCCAAGAGACATAAAGTTCATATATGTATATATAAATTCAAATATATATTTGCTGATAATTATAAATGACTTGAACAAAAGCAAAACACCTTATTTAAAGAAAATGACCAACTTTGACAAATTAAGAAGTGTTTTTTTCCTAATTATTTTCTGCTATAGATAGCAGTTGGGTGTTTTATCTGGAGTACACACCAAAACTAATGAACTATTGTTTTGGATTCTTTACCATACCTATTTAATCACTACCATGAAATTTTTTATCTTAACTAAATAATATAGTTGGGTCAGACCCATAATATAATAAAGAAGTTCAAATTACCTAAGAAAGAAGTTTAATAATAACAACAGTTGTCCAAGCAAAAGCATTCTCATGAATTCTGGAAGGATAATTTTGTTTCCCCAAATCTGAGCTCTTAGCTTCAGCATCCTCCTCAACTTGAATAAGTTGTCACAGTTTAGGTCACCAGAGGACTCTTACTGAATATGTGGATAGCAATGTTAACAAAAATGATAGGTCTTTTTCATTTTGTTATATACCAAACAAAATGAAATCATCATTTTTCCATTCTCAGTTGCCATTAAAGAGATTCCCTCAAAGTGCATCATCCTTCAAAATAGAAAAAAAAAAGACCTACTATGCAGTCACTAAGCCTTAGATAGCCTTACTGCTCTTCAATGAGTCAGTCTTCAAACTGGTGTGAGGTATTTCCCCACCAGTGAGCATTCCATTCAGGCTTTTCATTCTATGTTATTCTTATCTGAATTCTCCCATAAGTCCTCCCAAAGAGGATCTATGCAAAGTTCCAGAGATCTTGTTCCCATTTTTTTAAAAAAATAACATTTACCTGTGCTAGTAACTGTACGTGGGCTATCCATCTCCTGCTTGCCATCATCTTTTGCCTCAGTGGTATCCCCCTATGGCTTGCCTGCATAAAGGATGCGCTGGAAATGTGCTGTAGCCCATTTGTGCCAAATATTTGGCTCTTCATGGACCTTGGGATCAGGGTTTTATCATGAATTGTGCTGGGTCAACTAGTAGGATAGAGTGTTGGGAGCAATACAGGTGACGTGGATGGCAGCGACAAGAGAGCAAATGGTTTTTACCTAGGAAGCCTCTAACTCCAAGCCACTGGAATTTTCAGAGGAGAACAGCATTTGTTAGCCATGGGAGAGCAAATGAACATATTCCTCATATCCTTCCTAATAGGTATAGAAGGTAAGCTCCTAGTCTTAATTCAGAGTTTATTTGATTACCAATCCTTAAGCAATAGGTAGAAAGGCAGGGAAGACAAGACCGCAAGAGACAAATAACTGGGACTTGGTCCTGGACTAGGAAAAATATTGCCTTATCATGAAGGAAGTTATGTGGGTTAGATATAGGTTGGCGGGGAGGGAGGAGGGAGAGGAAAAAACCATCCCCGTTTGAAGAGGAATAAGGAGTGATTGCTTTGATTCACTTTGATCAGTGAAAGCAGCAGTGAATGGTTTTGATGAATATGTCTCCCTGACTTTCACTTCACTTTAAGTTAACAATCAGAATATTATTGAGCAAAAGTAGCTATGATAATGGTTACTAGTTAGGGATCACTCTCCTACCTTTTTCAAATATTTCAGTGTCTATCCATTTTATTTGTTATCTGTTCAACAAACATTAAGTGTTTACTATGCACCAATTATAGTTCAGGATGATGAAGAAACAAAGATAGTGAAATATGAAATGGCCCCTCCCTTATAAACTTTCTAGAGAAGGCCATACACACATATATAAGTAGATATGATATATATATATATATTATAAATATATGTGTATCATATATATATTTATATATTTAAAATTGATGTAAGGAAATTTAAAAGAAGAAAGCACTAGCAACTGTGGGTGGGGGGATCAGGAAAGTTTCATGTAGAAACTATAATTTGTGTGAGTATTGAAGGAAACTAGGGCTTCTAAGAATGGGAGGAAAAGATGGGATGAATCTTGTGCTTCAGGATAGAGACAGGAGAGGGCAGGTCATATGTGAAGAATAATAAGGCCAATTTGACTGGATTGTGCTTTATAGAAAGGAAAACAGTGTGTAATGAGGCTGGAAAGATACCAGGTTAAGATCAGATTGTGAAGGACTTTAACAAATGCATACACACACATATATAAATATATATGAACTTTGTTTTTATGTAATTGTGTTCTCTTAATGTTCTCTTTGTCTCACTTTGCTTTTACTTTGTCTCCACTGTATTTACTTCCTAGGTGCTTTTCTACTCTCTGAGTCAATCATCCCTTCTCTAGTCTCAATTTTCTTCCTTCAGTTTCTGGATAAGATTTTGGACTACTGTTTTATACAACAACCTTCAGATACCAACTACTCAGCATAGCAAAACTTAGGAGACAATATTGTTTCACACAGCGTAACAAGATTCCTGACTTTCAGTCTCTTCCATGTACCACTGATACACTACATAGCTGTCAGAAGGATGTTCCTAAAAATATTTGACCACTTTATTACCTTTTGTACAACCACCTTCAGTTGCTTCTGGATTGCCCTGAGGACAAGAGACAAACTCCTCAACTTATGATTTAAAAGTAAAATCCACCTTAAAAGAGTGAGAGGTAACATGAAAAATAATACTACAATCACCACTACCACCATCATCATCAAAAACAATGACTTTTCAAACTTCCCTCTGCTTACCTCCCTGAGGTCAGTAGGTACTGTGTAAATCATATTTAAAAATTTTCAAATTTTAAAGGAATCTCAAATACTATCTATTCCAAGTCTTAGCTGGACAAGATTCTCTTTTAAAAGATGCTTACTAAGTGTCCAACATTTGTTTGTAAACCTGGAGTAAGGAAGACCTCCTATCTCCTAAGGAAGCTATTTCTAACTAGAAATATGTTCATATATCAGATATATCTACCATTTTTTATAATCTTTATCTATTGCTTCTAGGTATTCCTTCTGTGGTCAAGGCAGAACAAATATAACCCTTCTTCATGGGACATTTTATTTAATACAACATATATATCCCTCCATGTCTCCTCTTCTACATGTGAAATATCTCCATGCCCTGATATCGAAGCCCTTCACTATATTGGTGATAATATTCTGAAAAAGGACATGTAATGGGTTTCAGGGGAAAACATTAAAAATATGTCTAAATCCAGTCTCAGAGCAATCTCTCCAAGGGGTTTACTTAGTGTAAGAAATTCATTAAATCATGGAAACCTTTGCCATTTATATATCATTTTTGGATGAATAGGCAAATTTAGAGAATATGTTCTTAAGACTTCATTTCTCACAATATTTTTGGGCTACAGTAATCAAGATCAATGGAAAAGATTTCCTGAATACATTTGGGTTATATACGTATGAACCCCATGCACACTGAAGTCTTAAGGCAAGGACCCTGACTGGCAAGTGATAGTCTTATCAGCAAGGAAATGGATAAGGTAAAGAAGTATGGAGGTGGTACAGACACTAATAGAAAAGGAGAGTTCAGAAGTTGAGATCAAGTCAATGTACAACATGGAAACAACATAAAGACTGACAAATTGCTTTCTGTGGCGGGGCGGGGAGTAATAGGGGGGAAAATTGTAAAACTCAAAATAAAAATCTTTAATTAAAAATGAAAAAAAGAGGGGCAGCTAGGTGGCATAGTGCATAAAGCACCAGCCCTGGAGTCGGGAGTACCTGGGTTCAAATCCAGTCTCAGACACTTAATAATTACCTAGCCGTGTGGCCTTGGGCAAGCCACTTAACCCCATTTGCCTTGCGTAAAAAAACAAACAAAAAAAACCACCTAAAAATAAAAATGAAAAAAGTTGAGGTCAAGGAGAAAAAGAAAAGATGACTTTATAGAGCAGTACAGTCATGGTGACCTGAAACTCTGGTGTTATCAGTGAACCAAGATCATTTTAGGTTTAAAGTGAGAACTCTTAGTCCCTTCCTCAGTTTCCTGTAGAGTCCCACAGCATACATTTCAAGAGGCAGATATTTGCACTCTGGGATTTTGAGATCTTAAGTTGTATTCTGTCTGCTATGCTGGGAAAACTTAAAGGAGAATTCAAATATAATTCTCCTAGATAAAGTCAAATGGAATCTTTTGCATATGAGTACAGATAATATTTTCCTACTTTATCCTCTTATTTTTATTGTCATGTCTTAAATGCTGTTGCTTCTGGCTTCATGTGTTTCTGGTTGGTATTAGCAATAGCCCATTGAATAGGGTCTCATGCTATTCTTTCGATATCTATTACCCCCAAACACCCATGAATCCCCTGGAATATAGTTAAGAGGCGCCACACAAAAATAGAGATTTAGAGAAGGACATGGGGGAAGTTTTTTTGGCTGGGGGGGGGTGGTGGTAATATGTTCATGATCTAAAAAAAAAAAGAATTCAACTTTACTTTTAGCATTCTGAGGACAGAGAAAAGTAGAGTAAGAAGTCTCCTGACCAAGAAATCCCAAAATTTTTGAAGAAAAAATATTAACTGTTTCTCCCTCTTATTCAGGTTAATTGTTAAGATGCTACTGTTTATCAGTATCAAATTTGCCATTTGAGAGATTCTCTGAAAAAATAATTTTACTTATTTTTCTCACCTCTTTCAGATGTTTTCTGACTATAGTTTAGAAGGAATAAGAATTGCAAATCTATACAGAAGATAGAAGGTTATGCATCTTCACATTCTCTTTATAAAATACTTAACTGGGAAGTCATAGAAACCTTAGGGAGTCAAAAAATTTATCATAAAAATATCTACCAAAACCCCACATCTACACTGGTGATACCTAGGAAATGATGAATCTTTTCCATCTCCTTTCCCAACTACATACTTAATTGGTAGATTCCATGGGACCTAGAACCAAGACCCTTATCTTTCAGATTATATCATCCTGAAGTCCCCCAAATAACCATATGCTTATTTGTAGACTCACAAAATGTAAGATAATCTGTTAAGCTAGGCAGGAAGAGCTCTGGGTATTCTATGCTAGGTGTTTCTTAGGTGTGTCTTGATTGCTACTTAAATACAAGTCTTTAGCTAAGGGTAATAAATTCAAGTTTCTAATTTGGCTTCTTTGCTCTACCAGTTTATATACTTTTGCTTCATATGTAAGTTCTTATTTTTGAAGATAAAACAGTAGGGCAATAGGAACCATTTTGTTTGGCACAGAAGCTGTGCCAAATGATCTTCTCTGATCATTTATTTGTATTTTCTGTTATTCACCCTGAAAATTTAGCATTTCATTTACTGTTTCAAATTCTACTGCTTACAGATCTCTCTTGCACTTTTAACACTCTAGTAGAAAGTCTTTATGGTTGCCTAGATTTTCTCAAACTAGTAATTTCTCAAAGTGAGAGACTGTATTGTGTACTAAATAGAGAGCTGACCTCAAAAACCAGCAAGATTTTGTGCAAGTCCCATCTCAGATGGATACTGACTACTAAACCCTCAAGAACTCACTTGACCTCTCAAGGTAACTTTGAAAACTAAGCATAAATTGCTTACACTGGGAATTTCCTTACCAGGATGGGAGATTCCCTAAACTAGATAAATCCCAGATCCAGTTCCATTTTTAATAAAGTCTTGAAATAAAACTACTAGGTAATTCAAGATACTGCACATATGAGTAATTTTTAAAAATGTACAATACCAAACTGGCTAAATTTTTTCTCTATAATAAATTTTTCTCTCTCTTCTCTTAACAATCCCCTCAAAGGTAGCTAATTGCATTAGCTCTTTTTTTTTAGATTTTTTTTTTTGCAAGGCAATGGGGTTAAGTGGCTTGCCCAAGGCCACACAGCTAAGTAATTATTAAGTGTCTGAGGCCGTATATGAACTCAGGTACTCCAAACTCCAGGGCTGGTGCTCTATCCACTGCACTACCTAGCTGCCCCTCATGTGCTCTTTTGATGTTCAAAAAACAGTTTCTGCCAAAGATGCCTTTCATTACCTGGGAATAATTTAATTTTCCTGTCTTCATCTTTGATATGTAATGAACTTTGAAAGAATCTTTTTCTAAATTTTCATCATTTATAATGATTACAATAATCATCATTCATTGGAACATAGATTTTATGACATTAAAATCTCTCATTTTACAGATAAAGAAACTGAGGTCCAGAAAGGTAATTTGTTCATTGTAACATAATAAAGAAGGGTGATGAAATTAACACTCAATCCTATGATTCCAAATCCAGAATTCTTTTGCCTATTCCATACTGCTTTGACCTCAGTGCTTTTTTTCTTCTTTCTTTTCTTCTTTCTTTTCTCCTGATCTTTTCCACTTAATGCAGACTCTAACTTTTTCCCTTCAGTTTATTCCTTTCTGATTTAATTCCTAAGTCCTAGATCCAAGAAAGAAGGACAATAGATATTAGCCTTCCAGTAATATATTTTGCAGGACTTATTTCATCATTTGTTTCCTTTACCCCTTTTGAACTGCTGTGGTGGGTGAGAGGTCCTAAACTAGAAGCAAACCCTCATTCAGAACTCCCTAGTATAAACTTTTTGCACTTTATTGGACAGTGGGCAGAACAGGATGCAATAATAGTCAATAAAATCCTGAGCTTATGTTTCATTACTTAACACCTTGCTGCTCACAAAGAACAAATAGCTTGATGATAAGAACAAGCACAGCATGATCCAGTGTTGTAAGGTTTACTTGTTATTCGAGGCTTATCTCCACTTTGCTTCACATCTGGTCCCTTGACAACTTCTAATTCCTAATAATAAAGACATTGTCCAATTGCATTCCTCACATCTGGGCCATTGCTATTTTGTTTTAATGCTACTGAGTTTTCCATAAAGAGGTTCTGTTAGCTGTTAAACAGGAGGGGGAAAAGTGTTTTAACAGATCAGTAGGGAATGACATAAATAACCATGCAAGTCCTTCCCTTGAAAATATCATCCTTTAACAATTAAATAGAATAACTCTCTAAACATGACAGTCTTTAGAGAAATGACACAGTAGGTCATTCACTACTCCTCAAAGAACACTTTTCCAAGGAACGGGAGGAGGAATCTGCAACATGCCTATACATGAAAAATAGTTTCAAAAACCAAGGTCTTTGATTTTTTTTTTTTTACAAATGTCACAAAAAACATAACTATCACTATTGCTTTCCTGTTAGGGATAAGAACTGTGAAAGAAAAATAATAAAGGAGAACAAAACAAGAACCCTTCAAAAGATGGGATGGGCTTGGGAAGAAATAAGATAGGAGAGCTCGTATAAAGCTCCTAAGCTATGTAAGTACAACAAAACTGGCACATTTGAGATGAACAGGAAGAAGACAGACGGTTCCCTGATCAAAGCCTAGCCTACTGCCTCCTCTCTGTATTAGGGATGGCGCCTTTGCTAGAAGCCCACTAGCACCTCCAAAAAGAATTACTATAAAAAGGATGTCAGACCAAAGCAAACCATATCAAAACAAATTAGCAGCAGCCCCCTTGTTCCACAGGGGTCATATAGAGGAGAGGTAAAAGTGTTGATGCATAGAAGCAGAGAGAGAGAGTCAAATAGACAAGAGAAAGCTACTGCTGAAAACTTTAAAGGAACAAGTCAAAATACCTTTAAAGAAAACAAAAATCAAATAGTTTAGAATCCATCAGAAGACTAAGAATCTCCTTTTCAATAGCACACCTGCACCTCTCTGCACTTTTCTAGTTCTAGGTTCTATGGAGAAGTTTGGCCAAAACATATTGAAAAGATAGGTATTCCATAGATAGCCAAAATGGGAGTAAAGGGAGAAAGAAAATTAAAGCATAGCTACATTTTAGACATAAATGTAAGAAAAAAATGACAAAGAGGCAAAATCATTGACTTTGGAGACAGAAGACCCAGGTTTGACTCCCAACTCATGCCATATACTAGGCATATGACTATAGACAAATCTTTAATCCTCTCTGATCCTTGAATTCCTTATGTACAAAATGTTTATAGCAACATTTGCACCACCCACATCACAGGGTTTTCAAAAGGAAAGCATTTTGTAAAATTCCAAAAATCATGAGTTACTCAATTTGGAATTATATAAACAAAATGTCTAAAATATCAATAGGCCAACTAGGTGGTTCAGTGGAAAGAGTGCCAGGCTTGGAGTCAAGAAGATCAGAGTTCAGACACTTACAAGCTATATGATCCTGGGCAAGTCACTTAAGCCTGTTTGACTCAATTTCCTTATCCATAAAATGAATTGTAGAAGAAAATGACATCCTTTAGTAGCACAGAACAAAGTGATCTGAGCCCTTGGTAAGCATAGGTAAAATATAAAAATAAAACAAAATAATATAATAATAATAATAATAATAATAATAAATTAACAAAATAATAAAATAAAATTTAAAATTCCAGGGGCGTTTTCTCTCTGGAAGAATCCCAGTTCTCCTACCTCCACAAATAGAACAGAGAATATTAGATGAAAATTAAAGACTGAAGCTTTATATATAGAAAACAACAAAATTGTAACAATTAGCACTCAAAACAATTACAAGGAGCAGTTTGTTCTTGGTGGTAGTGGGGTTCTTCCTCACTAAAGGTCTTCAAAAAAAGGTTGGATAACCATCTTTTAGGGTATACTTTATATATATATATATATATCCATAGGTATTTAGAATCTTTGAGGATTTTCTCTCTCTCTCTAAAAGACCATTTAGATTACTGTGATTTGCCTATTGTAGTCTAATAGATTTTCTTTTCTCATTTAACAAAGGGTTAGATACATTGTTACCAGCAGTGAAAAAAGGTGAGACCCACTGAGTGAAAGAGGTATCACCCACTGCAAAAGGGAATAATTTTCCCGGTTTTCTGATTGAGGCAAAAAGAAGTATGACTCCTAAAATGGCACCTTGGCCTTGATAACATGTATATCATTCAGTCAATAAATATTTATCAATGCCTACTCTGTTATATGCATATTGCTAAATGCTGTGGATACAAATATGAAAAAAAATAGTTCCTGCCCTCAAGAAACATGCATACAATCTAATGAAGGCAAAACACAAAAGCAGAAGGGGTGAGGAACTGGGAATGGTATGGAGGTCAAGAGCATGATGGAGAAGCCCACAGTTACGTAGCCATGTAGGAAATTAGGAAATGGTTGTCCTGTGCAACTTACTTATTTGGATATTCTAGGAAGACTTCTCCTCACTGCCCTCCAATCAGAGAGAGCCAGCAATTTGGTAGGAGTAACGTGATCTTTCAGAATGCTGCAGTTCCTTGCATGATGAGGAAGTCCAAAGCAATGTACTCAAGTGGAAAATGAAGAGATAGCTGGTCTGGGCAAGCTCCTTAAACGGATGCTTGTGAGATCAAGATTTTATTTGTGTAAGTATAAACACAAATGATAAAAAGGGATATTTTTAAGGCATCAATAGTATGTGCCAAAGACATAATTTTCTGCCCTAGACAAAACTGCAAAGTCAATTTTGACTTTTTTCCCCCGATGTCTTTCATGCTCTTTCACTCTAGCTCCTAAAAACAAGGTCAACTAAATCTAGTTAAAGTTCTATGTATATTTTAAGGGGACTTAAGAAGGTGCCTTTAAGACTCAAAAGAATGAGGTTACCCGGTGTTTTTTTTTCCTTTGGACATTTTGATGGTGGTATTTTCTTGACCATTAGACAAGGAAGTAAATAAGCTTTTAATAAGCAGCAATTGTGAGTCAAGCACTATAGACTGCTTCACAAACATTGTCTTATTTAATCCCAGTAATGAGTCTGGGAGGTGGGTGTTATTATTATTTTCACTTTGCACTTGAGAAAACTGAGATAAAAAGGTTAAACGTTCTATCTTTTCCATCTACCAGCCGGATCACACTAGTAGCAAAAAACTGAGGGTGAATTGAAACTCAGATTTCCCAGACTTCAGGTCTAATGCTCCATCCACTGGGTCATTTAGCTGACACAAATGTCCTGTTGTCTACTAATTTATTTTTTCTTTCCTATTATCAATTTCATTTGGCCAAGAGATATTGGTGGAATTTAAATAAATTAATCAAGACAGTCACAGTTTAACAAACCCTACAACAATGTTCATATTCACTGTCATTTAATTCAACAAGCCTCTAACATCTACTGCCTTCAAAGCAAATACTGAGCACTTTGCCATTAAGGAATGTATATCCTACTGTGAAATTTATGAAAACAATGTTGTGGTGGTTGAGTCATTTTCCAGTTGTGTCCGAGTCTTCTTCATCCCATTTGGTGCTTTCTTGGCAGAGAAACTGGAATAGTTTTGCCATTTCCTTCTCTAGCTCATTT